>NW_026604633.1:0-18284 GCF_024763615.1 Phlebotomus papatasi
AATATCCTTGGGAGTACCCACCGTATTCCCGAGGTAATTTGTTAGTGAAAATCCCCCATGCAGTTCCTACGGTATTCTAAAGGAAAATTCCCTAGGTAATTCCTTAATGATTTCCCATGTTCTTCCTAAGGGAATTTCTATAATGACTTCTGGAAATTTCCCCAAATGTTCACCCAGGTTTCCCAAAGGAAAATACATATGGAATATTTAGGGAAATTACCCAAGTGAGTTCGGAAAATTACCTTGGGAGTACCAACCGTACTCCCAGGGTGATTTGTTAGTGAAAATCCCCCATGCAGTTCCTACGGTATTCTAAAGGAAAATTCCTTAGGTAATTCCTCAATGATTTTCCATGTTCTTCCTAAGGGAATTTCTATAATGACTTCTGGAAATTTCCCCAAATGTTCACCCAGGTTTCCCAAAGGAAAATACCTATGGAATATTTAGGGAAATTACCCAAGTGGCCTGGAAAATATCCTTGGGAGTACCCACCGTATTCCCGAGGTAATTTGTTAGTGAAAATCCCCCATGCAGTTCCTACGGTATTCTAAAGGAAAATTCCCTAGGTAATTCCTTAATGATTTCCCATGTTCTTCCTAAGGGAATTTCTATAATGACTTCTGGAAATTTCCCCAAATGTTCACCCAGGTTTCCCAAAGGAAAATACATATGGAATATTTAGGGAAATTACCCAAGTGAGTTCGGAAAATTACCTTGGGAGTACCAACCGTACTCCCAAGGTGATTTGTTAGTGAAAATCCCCCATGCAGTTCCTACGGTATTCTAAAGGAAAATTCCCTAGGTAATTCCTCAATGATTTTCCATGTTCTTCCTAAGGGAATTTCTATAATGACTTCTGGAAATTTCCCCAAATGTTCACCCAGGTTTCCCAAAGGAAAATACATATGGAATATTTAGGGAAATTACCCAAGTGAGTTCGGAAAATTACCTTGGGAGTACCAACCGTACTCCCAAGGTGATTTGTTAGTGAAAATCCCCCATGCAGTTCCTACGGTATTCTAAAGGAAAATTCCCTAGGTAATTCCTTAATGATTTCCCATGTTCTTCCTAAGGGAATTTCTATAATGACTTATGGAAATTTACCCAAATGTTCACCCAGGTTTCCCAAAGGAAAATACATATGGAATATTTAGGGAAATTACCCGAGTGTCCTGGAAAATTACCTTGGGAGTACCAGCCGTACTCCCAAGGTAATTTTCTAGTTAAAATTTCCCATGCAGTTCCTATGGTACTCTAAAGGAAAATTCCTTAGGTAATTCCTCAATGATTTTCCATGTTCTTCCTAAGGGAATTTCTATAATGACTTCTGGAAATTTCCCCAAATGTTCACCCAGGTTTCCCAAAGGAAAATACATATGGAATATTTAGGGAAATTACCCGAGTGTCCTGGAAAATTACCTTGGGAGTACCAGCCGTACTCCCAAGGTAATTTTCTAGTTAAAATTTCCCATGCAGTTCCTATGGTACTCTAAAGGAAAATTCCTTAGGTAATTCCTCAATGATTTTCCATGTTCTTCCTAAGGGAATTTCTATAATGACTTCTGGAAATTTCCCCAAATGTTCACCCAGGTTTCCCAAAGGAAAATACATATGGAATATTTAGGGAAATTACCCAAGTGGCCTGGAAAATTTCCTTGGGAGTACCCACCGTATTCCCGAGGTAATTTGTTAGTGAAAATCCCCCATGCAGTTCCTACGGTATTCTAAAGGAAAATTCCTTAGGTAATTCCTCAATGATTTTCCATGTTCTTCCTAAGGGAATTTCTATAATGACTTCTGGAAATTTCCCCAAATGTTCACCCAGGTTTCCCAAAGGAAAATACATATGGAATATTTAGGGAAATTACCCAAGTGAGTTCGGAAAATTACCTTGGGAGTACCAACCGTACTCCCAAGGTGATTTGTTAGTGAAAATCCCCCATGCAGTTCCTACGGTATTCTAAAGGAAAATTCCCTAGGTAATTCCTCAATGATTTTCCATGTTCTTCCTAAGGGAATTTCTATAATGACTTCTGGAAATTTCCCCAAATGTTCACCCAGGTTTCCCAAAGGAAAATACATATGGAATATTTAGGGAAATTACCCAAGTGAGTTCGGAAAATTACCTTGGGAGTACCAACCGTACTCCCAAGGTGATTTGTTAGTGAAAATCCCCCATGCAGTTCCTACGGTATTCTAAAGGAAAATTCCCTAGGTAATTCCTTAATGATTTCCCATGTTCTTCCTAAGGGAATTTCTATAATGACTTATGGAAATTTCCCCAAATGTTCACCCAGGTTTCCCAAAGGAAAATACATATGGAATATTTAGGGAAATTACCCGAGTGTCCTGGAAAATTACCTTGGGAGTACCAGCCGTACTCCCAAGGTAATTTTCTAGTTAAAATTTCCCATGCAGTTCCTATGGTACTCTAAAGGAAAATTCCTTAGGTAATTCCTCAATGATTTTCCATGTTCTTCCTAAGGGAATTTCTATAATGACTTCTGGAAATTTCCCCAAATGTTCACCCAGGTTTCCCAAAGGAAAATACATATGGAATATTTAGGGAAATTACCCGAGTGTCCTGGAAAATTACCTTGGGAGTACCAGCCGTACTCCCAAGGTAATTTTCTAGTTAAAATTTCCCATGCAGTTCCTATGGTACTCTAAAGGAAAATTCCTTAGGTAATTCCTCAATGATTTTCCATGTTCTTCCTAAGGGAATTTCTATAATGACTTCTGGAAATTTCCCCAAATGTTCACCCAGGTTTCCCAAAGGAAAATACATATGGAATATTTAGGGAAATTACCCAAGTGGCCTGGAAAATTTCCTTGGGAGTACCCACCGTATTCCCGAGGTAATTTGTTAGTGAAAATCCCCCATGCAGTTCCTACGGTATTCTAAAGGAAAATTCCTTAGGTAATTCCTCAATGATTTTCCATGTTCTTCCTAAGGGAATTTCTATAATGACTTCTGGAAATTTCCCCAAATGTTCACCCAGGTTTCCCAAAGGAAAATACATATGGAATATTTAGGGAAATTACCCGAGTGTCCTGGAAAATTACCTTGGGAGTACCAGCCGTACTCCCAAGGTAATTTTCTAGTTAAAATTTCCCATGCAGTTCCTATGGTACTCTAAAGGAAAATTCCTTAGGTAATTCCTCAATGATTTTCCATGTTCTTCCTAAGGGAATTTCTATAATGACTTCTGGAAATTTCCCCAAATGTTCACCCAGGTTTCCCAAAGGAAAATACATATGGAATATTTAGGGAAATTACCCGAGTGTCCTGGAAAATTACCTTGGGAGTACCAGCCGTACTCCCAAGGTAATTTTCTAGTTAAAATTTCCCATGCAGTTCCTATGGTACTCTAAAGGAAAATTCCTTAGGTAATTCCTCAATGATTTTCCATGTTCTTCCTAAGGGAATTTCTATAATGACTTCTGGAAATTTCCCCAAATGTTCACCCAGGTTTCCCAAAGGAAAATACATATGGAATATTTAGGGAAATTACCCGAGTGTCCTGGAAAATTACCTTGGGAGTACCAGCCGTACTCCCAAGGTAATTTTCTAGTTAAAATTTCCCATGCAGTTCCTATGGTACTCTAAAGGAAAATTCCCTAGGTAATTCCTCAATGATTTTCCATGTTCTTCCTAAGGGAATTTCTATAATGACTTCTGGAAATTTCCCCAAATGTTCACCCAGGTTTCCCAAAGGAAAATACATATGGAATATTTAGGGAAATTACCCGAGTGTCCTGGAAAATTACCTTGGGAGTACCAGCCGTACTCCCAAGGTAATTTTCTAGTTAAAATTTCCCATGCAGTTCCTATGGTACTCTAAAGGAAAATTCCTTAGGTAATTCCTCAATGATTTTCCATGTTCTTCCTAAGGGAATTTCTATAATGACTTCTGGAAATTTCCCCAAATGTTCACCCAGGTTTCCCAAAGGAAAATACATATGGAATATTTAGGGAAATTACCCGAGTGTCCTGGAAAATTACCTTGGGAGTACCAGCCGTACTCCCAAGGTAATTTTCTAGTTAAAATTTCCCATGCAGTTCCTATGGTACTCTAAAGGAAAATTCCTTAGGTAATTCCTCAATGATTTTCCATGTTCTTCCTAAGGGAATTTCTATAATGACTTCTGGAAATTTCCCCAAATGTTCACCCAGGTTTCCCAAAGGAAAATACATATGGAATATTTAGGGAAATTACCCAAGTGGCCTGGAAAATTTCCTTGGGAGTACCCACCGTATTCCCGAGGTAATTTGTTAGTGAAAATCCCCCATGCAGTTCCTACGGTATTCTAAAGGAAAATTCCTTAGGTAATTCCTCAATGATTTTCCATGTTCTTCCTAAGGGAATTTCTATAATGACTTATGGAAATTTCCCCAAATGTTCACCCAGGTTTCCCAAAGGAAAATACATATGGAATATTTAGGGAAATTACCCGAGTGTCCTGGAAAATTACCTTGGGAGTACCAGCCGTACTCCCAAGGTAATTTTCTAGTTAAAATTTCCCATGCAGTTCCTATGGTACTCTAAAGGAAAATTCCTTAGGTAATTCCTCAATGATTTTCCATGTTCTTCCTAAGGGAATTTCTATAATGACTTCTGGAAATTTCCCCAAATGTTCACCCAGGTTTCCCAAAGGAAAATACATATGGAATATTTAGGGAAATTACCCGAGTGTCCTGGAAAATTACCTTGGGAGTACCAGCCGTACTCCCAAGGTAATTTTCTAGTTAAAATTTCCCATGCAGTTCCTATGGTACTCTAAAGGAAAATTCCTTAGGTAATTCCTCAATGATTTTCCATGTTCTTCCTAAGGGAATTTCTATAATGACTTCTGGAAATTTCCCCAAATGTTCACCCAGGTTTCCCAAAGGAAAATACATATGGAATATTTAGGGAAATTACCCGAGTGTCCTGGAAAATTACCTTGGGAGTACCAGCCGTACTCCCAAGGTAATTTTCTAGTTAAAATTTCCCATGCAGTTCCTATGGTACTCTAAAGGAAAATTCCTTAGGTAATTCCTCAATGATTTTCCATGTTCTTCCTAAGGGAATTTCTATAATGACTTCTGGAAATTTCCCCAAATGTTCACCCAGGTTTCCCAAAGGAAAATACATATGGAATATTTAGGGAAATTACCCAAGTGGCCTGGAAAATTTCCTTGGGAGTACCCACCGTATTCCCGAGGTAATTTTCTAGTTAAGATTTCCCATGCAGTTCCTATGGTACTCTAAAGGAAAATTCCTTAGGTAATTCCTCAATGATTTTCCATGTTCTTCCTAAGGGAATTTCTATAATGACTTCTGGAAATTTCCCCAAATGTTCACCCAGGTTTCCCAAAGGAAAATACATATGGAATATTTAGGGAAATTACCCGAGTGTCCTGGAAAATTACCTTGGGAGTACCAGCCGTACTCCCAAGGTGATTTGTTGGTGAAAATTTCCCATGCAGTTCCTACGGTATTCTAAAGGAAAATTCCCTAGGTAATTCCTTAATGATTTCCCATGTTCTTCCTAAGGGAATTTCTATAATGACTTCTGGAAATTTCCCCAAATGTTCACCCAGGTTTCCCAAAGGAAAATACATATGGAATATTTAGGGAAATTACCCGAGTGTCCTGGAAAATTACCTTTGGAGTACCAGCCGTACTCCCAAGGTAATTTTCTAGTTAAAATTTCCCATGCAGTTCCTATGGTACTCTAAAGGAAAATTCCTTAGGTAATTCCTCAATGATTTTCCATGTTCTTCCTAATGGAATTTCTATAATGACTTCTGGAAATTTCCCCAAATGTTCACCCAGGTTTCCCAAAGGAAAATACCTATGGAATATTTAGGGAAATTACCCGAGTGTCCTGGAAAATTACCTTGGGAGTACCAGCCGTACTCCCAAGGTAATTTTCTAGTTAAAATTTCCCATGCAGTTCCTATGGTACTCTAAAGGAAAATTCCTTAGGTAATTCCTCAATGATTTTCCATGTTCTTCCTAAGGGAATTTCTATAATGACTTCTGGAAATTTCCCCAAATGTTCACCCAGGTTTCCCAAAGGAAAATACATATGGAATATTTAGGGAAATTACCCGAGTGTCCTGGAAAATTACCTTGGGAGTACCAGCCGTACTCCCAAGGTAATTTTCTAGTTAAAATTTCCCATGCAGTTCCTATGGTACTCTAAAGGAAAATTCCCTAGGTAATTCCTCAATGATTTTCCATGTTCTTCCTAAGGGAATTTCTATAATGACTTCTGGAAATTTCCCCAAATGTTCACCCAGGTTTCCCAAAGGAAAATACCTATGGAATATTTAGGGAAATTACCCGAGTGTCCTGGAAAATTACCTTGGGAGTACCAGCCGTACTCCCAAGGTAATTTTCTAGTTAAAATTTCCCATGCAGTTCCTATGGTACTCTAAAGGAAAATTCCCTAGGTAATTCCTCAATGATTTTCCATGTTCTTCCTAAGGGAATTTCTATAATGACTTCTGGAAATTTCCCCAAATGTTCACCCAGGTTTCCCAAAGGAAAAGACCTATGGAATATTTAGGGAAATTACCCAAGTGAGTTCGGAAAATTACCTTGGGAGTACCAACCGTACTCCCAAGGTGATTTGTTAGTGAAAATCCCCCATGCAGTTCCTACGGTATTCTAAAGGAAAATTCCCTAGGTAATTCCTCAATGATTTTCCATGTTCTTCCTAAGGGAATTTCTATAATGACTTCTGGAAATTTCCCCAAATGTTCACCCAGGTTTCCCAAAGGAAAATACATATGGAATATTTAGGGAAATTACCCAAGTGTCCTGGAAAATTACCTTGGGAGTACCAGCCATACTCCCAAGGTAATTTTCTAGTTAAAATTTCCCATGCAGTTCCTATGGTACTCTAAAGGAAAATTCCTTAGGTAATTCCTCAATGATTTTCCATGTTCTTCCTAAGGGAATTTCTATAATGACTTCTGGAAATTTCCCCAAATGTTCACCCAGGTTTCCCAAAGGAAAATACATATGGAATATTTAGGGAAATTACCCGAGTGTCCTGGAAAATTACCTTGGGAGTACCAGCCGTACTCCCAAGGTAATTTTCTAGTGAAAATCCCCCATGCAGTTCCTACGGTACTCTAAAGGAAAATTCCTTAGGTAATTCCTCAATGATTTTCCATGTTCTTCCTAAGGGAATTTCTATAATGACTTATGGAAATTTCCCCAAATGTTCACCCAGGTTTCCAAAAGGAAAATACATATGGAATATTTAGGGAAATTACCCGAGTGTCCTGGAAAATTACCTTGGGAGTACCAGCCGTACTCCCAAGGTAATTTTCTAGTTAAAATTTCCCATGCAGTTCCTATGGTACTCTAAAGGAAAATTCCCTAGGTAATTCCTCAATGATTTTCCATGTTCTTCCTAAGGGAATTTCTATAATGACTTCTGGAAATTTCCCCAAATGTTCACCCAGGTTTCCCAAAGGAAAATACCTATGGAATATTTAGGGAAATTACCCGAGTGTCCTGGAAAATTACCTTGGGAGTACCAGCCGTACTCCCAAGGTAATTTTCTAGTTAAAATTTCCCATGCAGTTCCTATGGTACTCTAAAGGAAAATTCCCTAGGTAATTCCTCAATGATTTTCCATGTTCTTCCTAAGGGAATTTCTATAATGACTTCTGGAAATTTCCCCAAATGTTCACCCAGGTTTCCCAAAGGAAAAGACCTATGGAATATTTAGGGAAATTACCCAAGTGAGTTCGGAAAATTACCTTGGGAGTACCAACCGTACTCCCAAGGTGATTTGTTAGTGAAAATCCCCCATGCAGTTCCTACGGTATTCTAAAGGAAAATTCCCTAGGTAATTCCTTAATGATTTTCCATGTTCTTCCTAAGGGAATTTCTATAATGACTTATGGAAATTTCCCCAAATGTTCACCCAGGTTTCCCAAAGGAAAATACATATGGAATATTTAGGGAAATTACCCGAGTGTCCTGGAAAATTACCTTGGGAGTACCAGCCGTACTCCCAAGGTAATTTTCTAGTTAAAATTTCCCATGCAGTTCCTATGGTACTCTAAAGGAAAATTCCTTAGGTAATTCCTCAATGATTTTCCATGTTCTTCCTAAGGGAATTTCTATAATGACTTCTGGAAATTTCCCCAAATGTTCACCCAGGTTTCCCAAAGGAAAATACATATGGAATATTTAGGGAAATTACCCGAGTGTCCTGGAAAATTACCTTGGGAGTACCAGCCGTACTCCCAAGGTAATTTTCTAGTTAAAATTTCCCATGCAGTTCCTATGGTACTCTAAAGGAAAATTCCTTAGGTAATTCCTCAATGATTTTCCATGTTCTTCCTAAGGGAATTTCTATAATGACTTCTGGAAATTTCCCCAAATGTTCACCCAGGTTTCCCAAAGGAAAATACATATGGAATATTTAGGGAAATTACCCAAGTGGCCTGGAAAATTACCTTGGGAGTACCACCGTACTCCCGAGGTAATTTGTTAGTGAAAATCCCCCATGCAGTTCCTACGGTATTCTAAAGGAAAATTCCTTAGGTAATTCCTCAATGATTTTCCATGTTCTTCCTAAGGGAATTTCTATAATGACTTCTGGAAATTTCCCCAAATGTTCACCCAGGTTTCCCAAAGGAAAATACATATGGAATATTTAGGGAAATTACCCGAGTGTCCTGGAAAATTACCTTGGGAGTACCAGCCGTACTCCCAAGGTAATTTTCTAGTTAAAATTTCCCATGCAGTTCCTATGGTACTCTAAAGGAAAATTCCTTAGGTAATTCCTCAATGATTTTCCATGTTCTTCCTAAGGGAATTTCTATAATGACTTCTGGAAATTTCCCCAAATGTTCACCCAGGTTTCCCAAAGGAAAATACATATGGAATATTTAGGGAAATTACCCGAGTGTCCTGGAAAATTACCTTGGGAGTACCAGCCGTACTCCCAAGGTAATTTTCTAGTTAAAATTTCCCATGTTCCTATGGTCACCCAGTTCCTATGGTACTCTAAAGGAAAATTCCTTAGGTAATTCCTCAATGATTTTCCATGTTCTTCCTAAGGGAATTTCTATAATGACTTCTGGAAATTTCCCCAAATGTTCACCCAGGTTTCCCAAAGGAAAATACATATGGAATATTTAGGGAAATTACCCGAGTGTCCTGGAAAATTACCTTGGGAGTACCAGCCGTACTCCCAAGGTAATTTTCTAGTTAAAATTTCCCATGCAGTTCCTATGGTACTCTAAAGGAAAATTCCCTAGGTAATTCCTCAATGATTTTCCATGTTCTTCCTAAGGGAATTTCTATAATGACTTCTGGAAATTTCCCCAAATGTTCACCCAGGTTTCCCAAAGGAAAATACATATGGAATATTTAGGGAAATTACCCGAGTGTCCTGGAAAATTACCTTGGGAGTACCAGCCGTACTCCCAAGGTAATTTTCTAGTTAAAATTTCCCATGCAGTTCCTATGGTACTCTAAAGGAAAATTCCTTAGGTAATTCCTCAATGATTTTCCATGTTCTTCCTAAGGGAATTTCTATAATGACTTCTGGAAATTTCCCCAAATGTTCACCCAGGTTTCCCAAAGGAAAATACATATGGAATATTTAGGGAAATTACCCGAGTGTCCTGGAAAATTACCTTGGGAGTACCAGCCGTACTCCCAAGGTAATTTTCTAGTTAAAATTTCCCATGCAGTTCCTATGGTACTCTAAAGGAAAATTCCTTAGGTAATTCCTCAATGATTTTCCATGTTCTTCCTAAGGGAATTTCTATAATGACTTCTGGAAATTTCCCCAAATGTTCACCCAGGTTTCCCAAAGGAAAATACATATGGAATATTTAGGGAAATTACCCAAGTGGCCTGGAAAATTACCTTGGGAGTACCCACCGTACTCCCAAGGTAATTTTCTAGTGAAAATCCCCCATGCAGTTCCTACGGTATTCTAAAGGAAAATTCCTTAGGTAATTCCTCAATGATTTTCCATGTTCTTCCTAAGGGAATTTCTATAATGACTTCTGGAAATTTCCCCAAATGTTCACCCAGGTTTCCCAAAGGAAAATACATATGGAATATTTAGGGAAATTACCCGAGTGTCCTGGAAAATTACCTTGGGAGTACCAGCCGTACTCCCAAGGTAATTTTCTAGTTAAAATTTCCCATGCAGTTCCTATGGTACTCTAAAGGAAAATTCCTTAGGTAATTCCTCAATGATTTTCCATGTTCTTCCTAAGGGAATTTCTATAATGACTTCTGGAAATTTCCCCAAATGTTCACCCAGGTTTCCCAAAGGAAAATACATATGGAATATTTAGGGAAATTACCCGAGTGTCCTGGAAAATTACCTTGGGAGTACCAGCCGTACTCCCAAGGTAATTTTCTAGTTAAAATTTCCCATGCAGTTCCTATGGTACTCTAAAGGAAAATTCCTTAGGTAATTCCTCAATGATTTTCCATGTTCTTCCTAAGGGAATTTCTATAATGACTTCTGGAAATTTCCCCAAATGTTCACCCAGGTTTCCCAAAGGAAAATACATATGGAATATTTAGGGAAATTACCCGAGTGTCCTGGAAAATTACCTTGGGAGTACCAGCCGTACTCCCAAGGTAATTTTCTAGTTAAAATTTCCCATGCAGTTCCTACGGTATTCTAAAGGAAAATTCCTTAGGTAATTCCTCAATGATTTTCCATGTTCTTCCTAAGGGAATTTCTATAATGACTTCTGGAAATTTCCCCAAATGTTCACCCAGGTTTCCCAAAGGAAAATACATATGGAATATTTAGGGAAATTACCCAAGTGGCCTGGAAAATTACCTTGGGAGTACCCACCGTATTCCCGAGGTAATTTTCTAGTTAAAATTTCCCATGCAGTTCCTACGGTATTCTAAAGGAAAATTCCCTAGGTAATTCCTCAATGATTTTCCATGTTCTTCCTAAGGGAATTTCTATAATGACTTCTGGAAATTTCCCCAAATGTTCACCCAGGTTTCCCAAAGGAAAATACATATGGAATATTTAGGGAAATTACCCGAGTGTCCTGGAAAATTACCTTGGGAGTACCAGCCGTACTCCCAAGGTAATTTTCTAGTTAAAATTTCCCATGCAGTTCCTATGGTACTCTAAAGGAAAATTCCTAGGTAATTCCTCAATGATTTTCCATGTTCTTCCTAAGGGAATTTCTATAATGACTTCTGGAAATTTCCCCAAATGTTCACCCAGGTTTCCCAAAGGAAAATACATATGGAATATTTAGGGAAATTACCCGAGTGTCCTGGAAAATTACCTTGGGAGTACCAGCCGTACTCCCAAGGTAATTTTCTAGTTAAAATTTCCCATGCAGTTCCTATGGTACTCTAAAGGAAAATTCCTTAGGTAATTCCTCAATGATTTTCCATGTTCTTCCTAAGGGAATTTCTATAATGACTTCTGGAAATTTCCCCAAATGTTCACCCAGGTTTCCCAAAGGAAAATACATATGGAATATTTAGGGAAATTACCCGAGTGTCCTGGAAAATTACCTTGGGAGTACCAGCCGTACTCCCAAGGTAATTTTCTAGTTAAAATTTCCCATGCAGTTCCTATGGTACTCTAAAGGAAAATTCCTTAGGTAATTCCTCAATGATTTTCCATGTTCTTCCTAAGGGAATTTCTATAATGACTTCTGGAAATTTCCCCAAATGTTCACCCAGGTTTCCCAAAGGAAAATACATATGGAATATTTAGGGAAATTACCCGAGTGTCCTGGAAAATTACCTTGGGAGTACCAGCCGTACTCCCAAGGTAATTTTCTAGTTAAAATTTCCCATGCAGTTCCTATGGTACTCTAAAGGAAAATTCCCTAGGTAATTCCTCAATGATTTTCCATGTTCTTCCTAAGGGAATTTCTATAATGACTTCTGGAAATTTCCCCAAATGTTCACCCAGGTTTCCCAAAGGAAAATACATATGGAATATTTAGGGAAATTACCCGAGTGTCCTGGAAAATTACCTTGGGAGTACCAGCCGTACTCCCAAGGTAATTTTCTAGTTAAAATTTCCCATGCAGTTCCTATGGTACTCTAAAGGAAAATTCCTTAGGTAATTCCTCAATGATTTTCCATGTTCTTCCTAAGGGAATTTCTATAATGACTTCTGGAAATTTCCCCAAATGTTCACCCAGGTTTCCCAAAGGAAAATACATATGGAATATTTAGGGAAATTACCCGAGTGTCCTGGAAAATTACCTTGGGAGTACCAGCCGTACTCCCAAGGTAATTTTCTAGTTAAAATTTCCCATGCAGTTCCTATGGTACTCTAAAGGAAAATTCCTTAGGTAATTCCTCAATGATTTTCCATGTTCTTCCTAAGGGAATTTCTATAATGACTTCTGGAAATTTCCCCAAATGTTCACCCAGGTTTCCCAAAGGAAAATACATATGGAATATTTAGGGAAATTACCTAAGTGGCCTGGAAAATTACCTTGGGAGTACCAGCCGTACTCCCAAGGTAATTTTCTAGTTAAAATTTCCCATGCAGTTCCTATGGTACTCTAAAGGAAAATTCCTTAGGTAATTCCTCAATGATTTTCCATGTTCTTCCTAAGGGAATTTCTATAATGACTTCTGGAAATTTCCCCAAATGTTCACCCAGGTTTCCCAAAGGAAAATACATATGGAATATTTAGGGAAATTACCCGAGTGTCCTGGAAAATTACCTTGGGAGTACCAGCCGTACTCCCAAGGTAATTTTCTAGTTAAAATTTCCCATGCAGTTCCTATGGTACTCTAAAGGAAAATTCCTTAGGTAATTCCTCAATGATTTTCCATGTTCTTCCTAAGGGAATTTCTATAATGACTTCTGGAAATTTCCCCAAATGTTCACCCAGGTTTCCCAAAGGAAAATACATATGGAATATTTAGGGAAATTACCCGAGTGTCCTGGAAAATTACCTTGGGAGTACCAGCCGTACTCCCAAGGTAATTTTCTAGTTAAAATTTCCCATGCAGTTCCTATGGTACTCTAAAGGAAAATTCCTTAGGTAATTCCTCAATGATTTTCCATGTTCTTCCTAAGGGAATTTCTATAATGACTTCTGGAAATTTCCCCAAATGTTCACCCAGGTTTCCCAAAGGAAAATACATATGGAATATTTAGGGAAATTACCCGAGTGTCCTGGAAAATTACCTTGGGAGTACCAGCCGTACTCCCAAGGTAATTTTCTAGTGAAAATTTCCCATGCAGTTCCTATGGTACTCTAAAGGAAAATTCCTTAGGTAATTCCTCAATGATTTTCCATGTTCTTCCTAAGGGAATTTCTATAATGACTTCTGGAAATTTCCCCAAATGTTCACCCAGGTTTCCCAAAGGAAAATACATATGGAATATTTAGGGAAATTACCCGAGTGTCCTGGAAAATTACCTTGGGAGTACCAGCCGTACTCCCAAGGTAATTTTCTAGTTAAAATTTCCCATGCAGTTCCTATGGTACTCTAAAGGAAAATTCCTTAGGTAATTCCTCAATGATTTTCCATGTTCTTCCTAAGGGAATTTCTATAATGACTTCTGGAAATTTCCCCAAATGTTCACCCAGGTTTCCCAAAGGAAAATACATATGGAATATTTAGGGAAATTACCCGAGTGTCCTGGAAAATTACCTTGGGAGTACCAGCCGTACTCCCAAGGTAATTTTCTAGTTAAAATTTCCCATGCAGTTCCTATGGTACTCTAAAGGAAAATTCCTTAGGTAATTCCTCAATGATTTTCCATGTTCTTCCTAAGGGAATTTCTATAATGACTTCTGGAAATTTCCCCAAATGTTCACCCAGGTTTCCCAAAGGAAAATACATATGGAATATTTAGGGAAATTACCCGAGTGTCCTGGAAAATTACCTTGGGAGTACCAGCCGTACTCCCAAGGTAATTTTCTAGTTAAAATTTCCCATGCAGTTCCTATGGTACTCTAAAGGAAAATTCCTTAGGTAATTCCTCAATGATTTTCCATGTTCTTCCTAAGGGAATTTCTATAATGACTTCTGGAAATTTCCCCAAATGTTCACCCAGGTTTCCCAAAGGAAAATACATATGGAATATTTAGGGAAATTACCCGAGTGTCCTGGAAAATTACCTTGGGAGTACCAGCCGTACTCCCAAGGTAATTTTCTAGTTAAAATTTCCCATGCAGTTCCTATGGTACTCTAAAGGAAAATTCCTTAGGTAATTCCTCAATGATTTTCCATGTTCTTCCTAAGGGAATTTCTATAATGACTTCTGGAAATTTCCCCAAATGTTCACCCAGGTTTCCCAAAGGAAAATACATATGGAATATTTAGGGAAATTACCCGAGTGTCCTGGAAAATTACCTTGGGAGTACCAGCCGTACTCCCAAGGTAATTTTCTAGTTAAAATTTCCCATGCAGTTCCTATGGTACTCTAAAGGAAAATTCCTTAGGTAATTCCTCAATGATTTTCCATGTTCTTCCTAAGGGAATTTCTATAATGACTTCTGGAAATTTCCCCAAATGTTCACCCAGGTTTCCCAAAGGAAAATACATATGGAATATTTAGGGAAATTACCCGAGTGTCCTGGAAAATTACCTTGGGAGTACCAGCCGTACTCCCAAGGTAATTTTCTAGTTAAAATTTCCCATGCAGTTCCTATGGTACTCTAAAGGAAAATTCCTTAGGTAATTCCTCAATGATTTTCCATGTTCTTCCTAAGGGAATTTCTATAATGACTTCTGGAAATTTCCCCAAATGTTCACCCAGGTTTCCCAAAGGAAAATACATATGGAATATTTAGGGAAATTACCCGAGTGTCCTGGAAAATTACCTTGGGAGTACCAGCCGTACTCCCAAGGTAATTTTCTAGTTAAAATTTCCCATGCAGTTCCTATGGTACTCTAAAGGAAAATTCCTTAGGTAATTCCTCAATGATTTTCCATGTTCTTCCTAAGGGAATTTCTATAATGACTTCTGGAAATTTCCCCAAATGTTCACCCAGGTTTCCCAAAGGAAAATACATATGGAATATTTAGGGAAATTACCCGAGTGTCCTGGAAAATTACCTTGGGAGTACCAGCCGTACTCCCAAGGTAATTTTCTAGTTAAAATTTCCCATGCAGTTCCTATGGTACTCTAAAGGAAAATTCCTTAGGTAATTCCTCAATGATTTTCCATGTTCTTCCTAAGGGAATTTCTATAATGACTTCTGGAAATTTCCCCAAATGTTCACCCAGGTTTCCCAAAGGAAAATACATATGGAATATTTAGGGAAATTACCCGAGTGTCCTGGAAAATTACCTTGGGAGTACCAGCCGTACTCCCAAGGTAATTTTCTAGTTAAAATTTCCCATGCAGTTCCTATGGTACTCTAAAGGAAAATTCCTTAGGTAATTCCTCAATGATTTTCCATGTTCTTCCTAAGGGAATTTCTATAATGACTTCTGGAAATTTCCCCAAATGTTCACCCAGGTTTCCCAAAGGAAAATACATATGGAATATTTAGGGAAATTACCCGAGTGTCCTGGAAAATTACCTTGGGAGTACCAGCCGTACTCCCAAGGTAATTTTCTAGTTAAAATTTCCCATGCAGTTCCTATGGTACTCTAAAGGAAAATTCCTTAGGTAATTCCTCAATGATTTCCCATGTTCTTCCTAAGGGAATTTCTATAATGACTTCTGGAAATTTCCCCAAATGTTCACCCAGGTTTCCCAAAGGAAAATACATATGGAATATTTAGGGAAATTACCCGAGTGTCCTGGAAAATTACCTTGGGAGTACCAGCCGTACTCCCAAGGTAATTTTCTAGTTAAAATTTCCCATGCAGTTCCTATGGTACTCTAAAGGAAAATTCCTTAGGTAATTCCTCAATGATTTTCCATGTTCTTCCTAAGGGAATTTCTATAATGACTTCTGGAAATTTCCCCAAATGTTCACCCAGGTTTCCCAAAGGAAAATACATATGGAATATTTAGGGAAATTACCCGAGTGTCCTGGAAAATTACCTTGGGAGTACCAGCCGTACTCCCAAGGTAATTTTCTAGTTAAAATTTCCCATGCAGTTCCTATGGTACTCTAAAGGAAAATTCCTTAGGTAATTCCTCAATGATTTTCCATGTTCTTCCTAAGGGAATTTCTATAATGACTTCTGGAAATTTCCCCAAATGTTCACCCAGGTTTCCCAAAGGAAAATACATATGGAATATTTAGGGAAATTACCCGAGTGTCCTGGAAAATTACCTTGGGAGTACCAGCCGTACTCCCAAGGTAATTTTCTAGTTAAAATTTCCCATGCAGTTCCTATGGTACTCTAAAGGAAAATTCCTTAGGTAATTCCTCAATGATTTTCCATGTTCTTCCTAAGGGAATTTCTATAATGACTTCTGGAAATTTCCCCAAATGTTCACCCAGGTTTCCCAAAGGAAAATACATATGGAATATTTAGGGAAATTACCCGAGTGTCCTGGAAAATTACCTTGGGAGTACCAGCCGTACTCCCAAGGTAATTTTCTAGTTAAAATTTCCCATGCAGTTCCTATGGTACTCTAAAGGAAAATTCCCTAGGTAATTCCTCAATGATTTTCCATGTTCTTCCTAAGGGAATTTCTATAATGACTTCTGGAAATTTCCCCAAATGTTCACCCAGGTTTCCCAAAGGAAAATACATATGGAATATTTAGGGAAATTACCCGAGTGTCCTGGAAAATTACCTTGGGAGTACCAGCCGTACTCCCAAGGTAATTTTCTAGTTAAAATTTCCCATGCAGTTCCTATGGTACTCTAAAGGAAAATTCTTTAGGTAATTCCTCAATGATTTTCCATGTTCTTCCTAAGGGAATTTCTATAATGACTTCTGGAAATTTCCCCAAATGTTCACCCAGGTTTCCCAAAGGAAAATACATATGGAATATTTAGGGAAATTACCCGAGTGTCCTGGAAAATTACCTTGGGAGTACCAGCCGTACTCCCAAGGTAATTTTCTAGTTAAAATTTCCCATGCAGTTCCTATGGTACTCTAAAGGAAAATTCCTTAGGTAATTCCTCAATGATTTTCCATGTTCTTCCTAAGGGAATTTCTATAATGACTTCTGGAAATTTCCCCAAATGTTCACCCAGGTTTCCCAAAGGAAAATACATATGGAATATTTAGGGAAATTACCCGAGTGTCCTGGAAAATTACCTTGGGAGTACCAGCCGTACTCCCAAGGTAATTTTCTAGTTAAAATTTCCCATGCAGTTCCTATGGTACTCTAAAGGAAAATTCCTTAGGTAATTCCTCAATGATTTTCCATGTTCTTCCTAAGGGAATTTCTATAATGACTTCTGGAAATTTCCCCAAATGTTCACCCAGGTTTCCCAAAGGAAAATACATATGGAATATTTAGGGAAATTACCCGAGTGTCCTGGAAAATTACCTTGGGAGTACCAGCCGTACTCCCAAGGTAATTTTCTAGTTAAAATTTCCCATGCAGTTCCTATGGTACTCTAAAGGAAAATTCCTTAGGTAATTCCTCAATGATTTTCCATGTTCTTCCTAAGGGAATTTCTATAATGACTTCTGGAAATTTCCCCAAATGTTCACCCAGGTTTCCCAAAGGAAAATACATATGGAATATTTAGGGAAATTACCCAAGTGTCCTGGAAAATTACCTTGGGAGTACCAGCCGTACTCCCAAGGTAATTTTCTAGTTAAAATTTCCCATGCAGTTCCTATGGTACTCTAAAGGAAAATTCCCTAGGTAATTCCTCAATGATTTTCCATGTTCTTCCTAAGGGAATTTCTATAATGACTTCTGGAAATTTCCCCAAATGTTCACCCAGGTTTCCCAAAGGAAAATACATATGGAATATTTAGGGAAATTACCCGAGTGTCCTGGAAAATTACCTTGGGAGTACCAGCCGTACTCCCAAGGTAATTTTCTAGTTAAAATCCCCCATGCAGTTCCTATGGTACTCTAAAGGAAAATTCCTTAGGTAATTCCTCAATGATTTTCCATGTTCTTCCTAAGGGAATTTCTATAATGACTTCTGGAAATTTCCCCAAATGTTCACCCAGGTTTCCCAAAGGAAAATACATATGGAATATTTAGGGAAATTACCCGAGTGTCCTGGAAAATTACCTTGGGAGTACCAGCCGTACTCCCAAGGTAATTTTCTAGTGAAAATCCCCCATGCAGTTCCTACGGTATTCTAAAGGAAAATTCCCTAGGTAATTCCTCAATGATTTTCCATGTTCTTCCTAAGGGAATTTCTATAATGACTTCTGGAAATTTCCCCAAATGTT
>NW_026604634.1:0-18234 GCF_024763615.1 Phlebotomus papatasi
TATATTTCAACAAATTTTGCAAAACGACTTTTTACGTAGAGCTCTTTCTCGGGAGTTCGAGCAGCTCGCAAAGCCTCGGACGCTTTGCCACCCCTTTTTTTACATCTGGCACACAAGAACCTGGTTTCTGCACTTATTTTTCTTCATCCTAACGTACCTTACATCTAAAAAATATGTTTTACCCGGAGTTAAAACTATTACGCACTTTAAATGAGGTTATGTGTCACTCAACGCGCAAATGCTGCAGCTTTCCAGTGACATTTTCAGTGTATATAACGTTACCGTCCGGATAGAACGGTCACTTCCAATCTGATCTAATCATTTATTTTAATTATAATTACGTCAAGCCGTCTGTCGGCTTAAGCCGTAAGTGTATTCAGTAAGATTTAAATGTTTATATCCTATAATATTTGCGTTTTAAATCGCGGGAATTATAGTAGGATTATTTCATGATTTTCTAATGGGATTTTTGTAATTTTTTAGTTGGGAAGATTGCATTAGCCATCCGAGAAATTCTCCAGTTCACAAATCAGCATAAGAATCGTCCCAATTAAAAAATGACAAGAAATCCCATTAGAAAATCGCAGAATAAGCCTACTATGATTACCAGAATTAAAAACGCAAATAATAGAATATTAACATTTAAATGTTAATATTTATAATATTCGTGTTTTTAATTATGACATTCATAGTGGGCTTGTTCAGAGATAATGAGATCTCTATGATCTTTTAGTTGGGAGGATACCCATGGCGATCCGAGAACTTTTGGAGATCTCAAATCACCATGAGAACCTTCCCAACTAAAAGTAAAGATCTCATTATAGAACCTCAGAACGAGCCTACTATGACTTCCACAATTGAAAACACAAATATTATAGAATATTAACATTTGAATGTTAATACTCTGTAACTGAAAGTGGAACATATCAATTGTTCAAAAGCATACGATATACGATATCGTCGGCTCCGATGAAGACTATGGTAAGTCTACTTACAGTAGTATAAAAGGATGGTACCATTGGATGCAGAAACCTTAGATCTACATCCCCACAAAATTTTATATTGATCAAGATATTCCTGGAAAAGTTACAAGAAAAAAACTGAAAATCAGCCTGCTCGATTATCGAGTTTTTAGCCCACAATTTTACTGTAAATAACTTAAAAGTAGCGTTAAATAGAAGGTATTCAATGCGTAAGTATGATACAATAGTTTCGAATTTAAAAAGTGTGGGTCTGTTGGAAAGGTCATTTAGTTTTTATTATTACAAAAAACTTCGTAAAACCACTCCTTCAGGGTGTAAAATTAGAGTTTCTTTAAAAATTACTAAAAAAATGGTCTTAAAGTGAGATTTTAAAAATTTTTATAAAATAAACTAAACAAAACATTAAAAATTCATTAACGCCAGACGATAGGCAACACTTATGACTACAATTTTGTTCATCTAATACATCGCGCTCGGATCACTTTAAATGCCTCACTTGTTGGTTTTTGTCATTATCTAAAAATATGAAGTAGGGTAAAGGCTCGTAAATTGGGACAGTCTGCTTTTAAACACCGATGATGTTCCAAGTTTGAAGTGCGATATTTTCAATACTAATTGACCATTTTTGTTACTAACTTTTCAAAAGGGTTGTTTAGAAACTTGGAAAGAGTTTATTGTCTTTTTTTTTACTAAAATTAGTCTTGATACGTTTAAAAATGACTTGATACATAGAGGTGAAATTGACTTTAATTTTGGACAACTTGATTATTACTTTTGAGAACTTGGCTCTAAATTTGGGCAGCTAATCCGCCTTAACAGGACGCCCATTGTTCTTCATTTCATGAACCAATTTTACCAAGTCCTCTTTCTGTTCATGTAAGGGGAACGTAGAATGTCACAAGAAGCCCGGAAACTTTCCATATCATTCATTAAATTGAGTTGACATCGGTACTCCAAGTATGTGCGCATTCGCTCATTTAGTGACCTTTCCGGAAGCCTTTGAAGGCTTTTCTCACTACATCTCTTTCGTAGAGATGATGCTCCTTTGTTTCTCTAAGCATTTGTCCATCCTAGTCATCACAAAGGCTAAAACTTCACGAAATTTCATGAGAATAACACCTGTCCAAAATAAGAATTATCACCTCACTGGTGAATGTCTTAGAAAATTTCCCATTTTTCACACGAAAAATCTAATTCACAAGGCAAATCTCACTTCAGGTCAAATGTACAAATCACTACTAACATGAATCAACACAATATTTAATGAATATTTAATAATATCACTCAAAAAAAGCGAAGAAGAACATTGTTAGTACTTCACCACAGCTAAATAAGACTGAAGAAAACACAAAGTTCTGTCATATTTATTGTAAGCAATTGCTCACACTGAATTTTCAACAAAACAATTTCAACCCAAATCATATTCAAAATTTAACGTATTTTATGTTAAACTCTTCCAAAAAGAACAAATATTTAGATAGAATTCATTATTCATCAAATATTGGAATAAAAATCCACAATTTTAATCAAATAATTTTTAGTGTCCAATTTTATCCGCAAAGTATCCAAAATAGGAAACTGGACAAAATTAAGAGCCTTTACCCTACCTATTTTAGAGCAAATTTCATAAAAATTTTTGAAAAAAATATTTTTTTATAACTAATGTAAATCATACATGAATGTTGTGATTTTTCTTTAAATCGATCGGGAAATCATTGACATGATTGTCATTTACATTCCCAGTGAACCCTCGTTAGAAAGCTCCCAATTTTTCTTTAAAGTAGTCAATTTTTGTTCCTATTTATTTCAATACATATAATACGATTTCTAGTAGAGGTTAATTTTAAATTAAAGTTTGATCTACACAGTAAAAAAATATTACAACTAAAATAGTGGGTAATTTTTTGCATCACTATTTTAATGGTAATTTTGACAAACGTGTAATTTTTGAAACGTGTAATTTCCCGCGTGTAATCTCTCACGTGTATTTTTTTGCGTGTAATATGCAGAATGTAATCTGGAATTCTGTGTAAAGTGGTGCGTGTAAAATACAAAAACTTGTAATTTCAAACGTGTAATTTTATTGTCTTGTAAAATGTTTTTACAAAATATATTTTTTTATTTTCCTGCTCTTTTTTCGCTGCTGGTTTTATCCATTTCCAACAGATGATGTCCCGAGTACAGGGATGACTTCTTTTTGTTGATGAGATTGATGATGAACGAATCTGTAAAAAGAGACAAACGAGAGATTGAAATAGAAAATTTGCAGTTCCGGGAACGATATTTACGCGATCATGAACAGATTCAGAAGAAAATTAGAAAAAAAGCTGAAACCTTAAGGGTGCTGCTTCCTCCACTGCTCCACCGGCTATTCCTCCTTCACGTCCTTAGAAGCTGAATTGCGTCTTCCGGTCATTCCGTCATCCTCTTAAAGTCTTGCTGTTCATCCCCGTAAAATTTTCTTCTGTGAATAAAAAATAAACTAAATTGTATAAAAATGGGACTGACGTGATAATCGTGATAATCACAAATTGTCTGTGGAATACCCCAAAAGTATCGCACTAAGGGAAATTGTTTCCGGAATGACAGAAGTGCGACTGGAGAAATTCCATAATGAAAAATGAGGCTAAGATAAATCACTTGAACATGCGGGAGGCACTGAGGGATGCATTTTGAACCCACTATGAGAACGGGAGCGCTCTACGGGACAGAAAACTTAGGGAAATCGTCTGTTCCGGGAATAATATGTGGAATTTTGACAAGTTTGAAACACGTTCAAAACCTGTTCAAAAAATTGCAGATTTTTGCACCGTGTTTTTAAAGGATTTCACAGTACGATTGATAATCACTCTGGGGTCTATATTGGGGGCCACCAGTGGCCAAAAACTGCCCTTTGAGACAGAAAACTTGTATGTAAAATGACGCCCCGCAACAAGGCATTTCACACTGGAATTTTTTCACTATTTGTCGCAATAACACTTGAAAAGCGTGAAAACCCGCACTGAGGAAATGCATTTCACTTTTTATTTAAGCGATTAGATTGTTTTTGAACAAGATTAGGGCGTGGAAAAGTCGAAAAACAAAGGAAAATACTCACCGAGGTGGATGCTTCCTGCAGCTGTCAAACTGTAATGGCAAATTTACACGTTTTCGATTACACGCACCAAATTTTACACGCAGTGGAATATTTACCACTTTTTTAGTGACACAGTTCCACTTAAATAATGGTAAAATTACATTTTCGAATTACACGCTGAAAATTTTTACACAAATTATTTTTTACACAAAATTTACCATTTTAATAGTGGTAAAAATTAAAATTTACAATTTTTTTAGTGGTAATTAGGGCTTCCAAAATCCAGGGATTTTTTAAATTTCGGGATCCCGGGATTTAAATATTTCACTAATCCCGAATTTCGGGATCCCGGGTTCCCGAAAATCTTGGATTTTAGAATCCCGGTTTTCGGGATCCCGGTGTTAACAACCATTCGCGATCCCGGGATCTTCGGGGCCCCCATTTTCTACGGGATCCCGGGATTTTCGGGATCCCGGGATTTTTGGGGGTCCCGGGATTTTTGGGATCCCGGGTTTTTCGGGATCCCGGGATTTCCATGATCCCGGGATTTTCGGGATCTCGGGATTTTCGGGGGTCCCGGGATTTTTGGAATCCCGGGATTTTCGGGATCTCGGGATTTTCGGGATCTCGGGATTTCCGGGATTTCGGGATTTTCGGGATCCCGGAATTTTCGAGATCTCGGGATTTCCGGGATCTCGGGATTTTCGGGATCCCGGAATTTTCGAGATTCCGGGATTTTTGGGGTTCCGGGATTTTCGAGATCCCGAAATTTTCGGGGTTCCGGGATTTTCGGGATCGCGGAAATCCCGGGATTTTGCGGTTCACTCATTTGCCACTTACTATATGAAGTGAGTGACAACTCTTACCACTCATTATATGGAGAGCCACTCATACTACTGAAGAAATATATGAGTTCCCCGAGTTCCCTGAAAAATGCATGGGTTCCATGGGCTTCCCAACAAAACGTGTGAGATCCCTGGGTTCCCTGAAAAGATATATGAGTTCAGATTGTGCTAAAAACATTTTTTAAGTTTCTGAATTTATTGGGCTGCTACGTAATCTTTTAGAAAGCTAGAAGTGTATGCACAGGACAGAATAAAACGAAACGAAGTGATTTAACTCTTCAATGTGTTTTTTTGACAAAGTTTTTCGACGGTTTTTTTGACAAAAGATTTTAGGTGTGTTCTTGCATATCTAATTCGTTCATGCTGTCATTCCAGTTAAGTTTCAATCCACTGAGATAAAAGAAACAGCACCAGAGTTTCGTAGACCAGGACCACTTTATTACCAATAATCAGAGAGTATACTTTTCATTGATAACTTCACGGGTTACTCAGAGGTTATTTCCTGTGTATCCCGGTAATGTTCGATGTCTCTGGATTTGTTGAGTCTCAGGGCTATTCTAAAGTCGCTGATTTGCCACACTTCAAGTCCCTCTTGTCTAAAACTTTCTCTGCTATAGGTATTTAAATCTATGGAGATAATCCAGAGCTGCTGCAAAATTTAGAGTCAATCCATGGTTTTCCTCAAGTTCCATTTATCATCTTCCAATCGTATCTCCATAATGTTAGCCCAAGAAGAGTCAAAATCACCACAGCGAGGATATTCCGTCCATCTGGATCATTTTTTACGTCCTGAAGCTCACAATATTACAGTGATTGGGTTGCCTTTGATTGGAGTTGTCCTTGAATAAATAAAATCCCAAGTTTTGCAGTTGTGACGATGGAGATGGAGGTTTGCTCAGTAGTATGCCTAGACTCTCTAGACTAGAATATTCCCTTCCATAGTTATTTTTGAGGTATTTGTTGAACAACAGAGTCCATTCTTTTTCCATTCTGGAATAAAATCGCATGATAAAAAAGGCAATAATTTTCAAATAAAAACAAGATACCCGAATAACCCCTTCTTGGAAAAAGATTTCAAATCTATCCTTTTAACCATCTCCATCGCTTCCTCTATTACTATTTCAACCGACACGCACTTTTCTTCAACGTCTTTAGTAGATTGGCAAATACGACCGATGGCTCTTGATTACTGGTTCGCACTTCGATTCGGATCTGGCGGTTGCATTTTTGAGGTTATATAAACAAAAACAAAATAAGGAGCCCGTCAAATAATATCTGCAGATATCTTTAAGATTTCTGTAGAGAAAATCTACACCTCTACAGAATATCTGCAGATAAATTCTGTAGATATTCTTACGAATTTTATTTGGGCTTGGGACAAAATTCGTCAGAATATTTCGGCAGATTTTCTGACGAATCTCTGACGAATTTCTGTAGATATTCTGTAGATTTTTTCTACATTCCAGACTATCCAGACAAGATGTGTCAGAAGAGATGGAAAAATTTTTCACTGAAGTTTGCAAAATTCTATAGAGTTATTCTTAGTGATAACAGGGTGTTTATATAAAATAAAGAATTCTGCGACGCCGTGTTACAAGTAGAGAAAAGTGAAGTGAAAACTTTAAACAGAGTGTCGACCAAAATTTCGTGTTTTTGTATCATTCGATTGGCGATTTTTAAGAAATTAGTATTTTTGCTCGCAGTTTTTTTACTTATCTAAAATGTGTACTCGGTAATGCTTGTTAAGCAGAGCATACAATTTTCTTTATAACTTCTACAGTTTCTTCATAAATCAACAATATTTTTTGTGAAGTAATGGAGGTTATGCAGATTTTCTAGGGAGAAATTCTGCCGAGAATCTGCAGATTTTCTCTGAATGTACTAGAATATACCGTTAAAATTCAAAAAAACCTCCGAGTAAAATCGGCAGGTAGAGCAATGATTTGACGGGAGATGACCAGATGACAATGTGACCATATAGCGGATTAGATATATGGCACTTCTGTCACGTCAATTTTTTGTGTACAGTACCAGTACAGATAAACGTTTAAAAGGAAAAATGCATTTTAAAACAATGAAAATAATTGTGAATGGTGAACTTCTGATTACTGTTGTAGTAAAGGTTGAGAAGCACTATCCAGCTGTAGTTATAACAATTTTTCCTGATCGTAGATCTTGCATTCATCCCCATAAATTTTCATTCCGTAGTAAGATCCCCCATCTTTTCATTTAATTTGTTTCGCTTCTACTTTGTTATTTTAAAACACTTTTCAGAATTTATTACCTAAAAACCTGAAGAATAAACTAAAGAAGACTTGGATTAATAGCTCAAACCCTGAAGTTAATGATTATGGAGGAAAATTAAGACAAAAATCGCAAGGTTTATGCTTCCGGAAGGCATCGAAAGGCTACTAGTAAATCTTTAGAACTTGAATGTTTTATTTCAAGGAGTTGAATTACACATTTTAAGATAAAGGAAATAAGGGAAAAAACAGTGAATAAAAAATATGATGTGTATATGAAGAGGATTCAAGAAGTATATCCGGAATATTTGTAAGACGGAAGAAGGAATGGAGTTCAACAATTCAAGGTACAAATTAAAAAATTTTGTGCGCCAGCTCATCTGTTTTAATCGTTTTAATGTAAATTGTTACACAGCATATATTGTGAATTGAAGGTAATTATCGGTAAGACATTCCACTGAAAAAACTTTAATTCTTTTCTATATAGCAAAATCTCTGATTGAATGTTAAAAATAAAATCAATAAATGTTGACTTCTATTCCAAGTTATGGGGAACACGAACACAGCGGCGTAATAGGTAAAATCTTTGGGTCTCCACCAAAGTGATAAAACCCTGAACACAGATTTTTTATTCACGAAATTGAGCTGTGTAGAAACAATTAAAAAAAAACTAGATTTAAAAGGTAGATATGAGAGGATAAGTATATTTGGTTAAAAATAAAATATTCGTTTGGTCCTAAGCACGTCGTATGCTATTTGAGAAAAATACACAATCTCAGACGAATAAAACACGTTACTTGCGATGTCGGTGATTGGACTGGACACTGAAGAAAGCTCACTTTAGTGAGACCTTTGGTTGGTAGTCACTTAAGAGTTCCTCTAACTCTAAAAGAAGTTCCAATTGAACGATTGCGTGCTGGTCAGGTGGTACTTCTTGGGTGCAGCATAAGAAGTGGAGAGCAATCAGTAATTATTGATACTGTCTATCTCATGGAAGTTTCTGTTAAACAATTACCAGGATTCCGACCTGAGCAAGCGATGATCTTTGCAGGAGTCTATCCACTCGATCAATCCAAATAATTTTCTCTCAGAATAGCCATTGAGAAATTGACACTAAATGATTCTGCCGTGACAGTGACACCAGGCTCCAATTCAGCCTTTGGCTAAGGTTGGAGTGTTGCTTCCTAGAGTTACTCCCCATGGAAGTCTTCTGTTAAAGCCTGGAGCAAGAATAGGATATTGACTCTATTATTATTGTACCCTCTGTCATTACAAAGTCATTCATGGAGCCAAATCAACAAAGTTCATGGAGGTGAAGAAATTCCGTGAACAATCCGTCATTTCTTCCGAATACCCAAAATATCACATAATTCCACGAACTCGGTACTCGCAACAATAATTACGCCAAAGGATTTCTTAGGGCCAATAATTGGACTCTGTGTTGAATGCAGAGGTGTCCAGAATACTAACCCATTTCGATAGTGATCGTGTGATGATGACCTACATTTTGCACTGGTACAGATTATACTGAACTTTTGATCGCTTGAAATCCTTGACATCAGGCTATGCGAGTTCTGACTACGAAGATCATGGATATCAAGTTACAACCTGCCGTAAAAATCAGAATCTTGCTCAATGGTCAAGAAGTCCAGGAATTGAACTCGATAGTTCAGGTTAGCAAAACTCAAACCTTCGCACGACACTTGTGACCAAACTCAAAGACATAATACCTTGGAAAATCGTTTAATTAGCCATCCAAGCAGTAGTTGGCAGCAACATCCTCACGATTAATATGATCAATATGATGATTTCTTGAATTAAATAAATCGTTTGTTTGAAGCATTCAACAGCAAACTGCCGCTTGCACGCTGGATTTTAGAATTCTGTAGAGAATCTTCTAAAGTAATCATATTGTTGGGGGGGAGGGGGGTGTGGAGAATAAACGAAGGAAGGAACTGAAGAAAAGTATCAAAGAATGAATCAAAAGGAATCTCATGAATTTGTCCATCTCATACACTACCAGGAAGAATTTTCACTAAAACACATGTTTTCATTTTTGTTGAAAAATTAAGAAAAATCAGACTTTATTTTTCTTTTCATTTCTAATGAAAAAAAATTTCAAAGTAACTAATGCATTTACAGATGCATCTCCTAAGCTACTTCTAATTCGGTTCGCAAATGCACCTGCGACGCTGAAGGCCCTTTCACTTCCCACGCTAGTCGGAGGGACAGTCATTAAGAAGTCGAAAATTTTAGATAAGACTGCTCCTTTTATCCCCGTCTCCTTAAAAGTTTTCATCTCATTTTGTATATCATTTTTTTCGTTTGTGCTCCCGATTGCAGGCCTTCTTTTTAGATCCAGTGATATTTTCTCCTCAAGCACTTCAACAAGACTTCTTGCTGGCGTTGGCTCCTCGGCAGTAATCTCTTCTAAACTGAACTCATCTCCAGTTTCATTTTCATTTTGTACCTCAAAGAGTCGGCTCTTCAGCCGCTGAGCAACTTTTTCCATCTCCCTATATTGAAGCTTGGGGAGCCAGCTTGAATCCAACTGCTCACCTCGTTGCAAATAAATGAGGAGCTGTATTGAGTCTTGTCCTCCCGATCTTTTTGTTAAATAAGAAAGCAAAGAAGATGTTAAATTCTGAGATAGATCAGAATTTTGCTCTGCCAACGACTGGAAAATGAAATCAATTGTAGAGACTGCCGTCAGTAGAGATGCTTCTTCTCTGCAAAGTGATTCTACTGCCACTTTAAATGGAGCGAGAGCTTTTGTCATATTTTCAATAATATTCCAGTCATTGGTGTTAATTTCTATGGTAATTTTTAAGTCTATTAGAGCCTTCATTATTGCTCCTTTCAGGAAAATAAAGCGCTCGAGCATGGCACAAGTACTACTCCACCTCGTGGGTGTATCCAATATAATTGTAATATTGTTTTCTCCGCTCATCTCTTGGATGTATTTGTTGAGGCAGTCATTTTTTAAGGGGCTTTTACGGAAAATTTTTACAATTTTTCGAACTTTTCCAATCACCCTACCGATGTTGCCAAGCAGTTGAGGAGTTCGAATCGGCTGTTCTTCAAAATCGGCCCAAGTATTATCATTCTCTGTTTCCTCATCATCTCCACTGTTCTCGGTGTAATCATCATTCTCAGCTTGATCATCATTATTAATGTCATCATTTTCATTATGCTCATACATCACTTTATTTACCACAAGGTGTAATGTGTGGGCCAAACAAATAAAATGTGTGACATCACACAATCTTCCCATCGCCAACATGGTGCTGGCACCATCCGTGGTTAATGCAACAATATGATTATTTAAAGTAATATCATATTCATCAAGTTTTTGGCTTATTAATTCCAAGAGCTTATCGCTGCCACAGGAGCCTAGGATTCTTTTGAGTCCTAGGTTAATAGTATCTCCGCCTCCCAAATGTAGATTAACATTAACATAACGGCGATTCCTTGTTGAAGTCCATTCATCAGTAGTGATGCTGAATCGCCGACCCTCTTTCAAGAGAGATTTCAATTCATTTTTAACATCTTTCTGAACTTCATCTGCGAAATTGAGAATCATTTGCGAAATAGAAGAAGTCGATCTTGGAATATCTCCCATTCTGAGGGAAGTTAAAGCTCGTCGCAAATCTGTGGACGTCACAAATACTCTGTAAGACAGCCCTGAAAAAAATAATTTAATACTTAAACTTCAGCAAATTAAATCAGTAATTCAAAATGTGCATTTAAATTAGTATTAATTGTTTAATGATTATTTATATTTTGAGCGGTTGTAAATCTATATAATATATTTAAAATTTTACCATCTTTTGCTGCCATGCGACAGATGATGTGCTCAATCGTCTCCTTCTTGTGGAAGAAATCTGTGATTTTATTCTTTGCTGAGTTCCTTTGGGAATTCTCCTCACTGTTGCTCTTTGTCTCCGGTCTCTGGATATCATGTTTAGCAGATAAATGCGTCCATAGCCCCTTTGTTGAGCCTCCAGTACATTTCAAAACTTTTTTGCATATCTTGCAGAGCGCGGTGTGAATATTTGGCCCACTTCCTACCAGGAAGTGGGACCAAATGGATGAGTCATCTTGGCTTTTAGTAGGATGCGGGTTAAAATCACCCATTGCTTTGTTTGCTTAAATTTTTTGTCACAAGAACTTAGAAATTTAGTATTACGCAATATTACTTTACATGTGCACAGATAAATGGCGACTCAATTTTGACTTGACAACGATAGCGCGAAATGCGGCGAAATCTCGGGCGAAATCACCCTCAAAATTGACAGTTGACAGCTAAAAAAATAATCGGGAACGAAAACAATCACTTTATGTTTCTAACCTCGCAGTCTGTGTGGATGTGGATTTATGGATGTCAAGTGACGTCCGGCCCCAGAAAAAAACAAAAGGAGAAGGAAAAGTTGCTAACTTTTTTGAAGAATTCCGGCAGGACTTATGAACAATATGGATGTGTTTCAGTGCAACAGTGAATGATGTGGCTGCACAGAAGCTATCGCAATTGGTAGAATTCATTACTATGGAGAATATTGAAGAGTTTGCTGTTGAATGCTTCAAACAAACGATTTATTTAATTCAAGAAATCATCATATTGATCATATTAATCGTGAGGATTTTGCTGCCAACTACTGCTTGGATGGCTAATTAAACCATTTTCCAAGGTATTATGTCTTTGAGTTTGGTCACAAGTGTCGTGCGAAGGTTTGAGTTTTGCTAACCTGAACTATCGAGTTCAATTCCTGGACTTCTTGACCATTGAGCAAGATTCTGATTTTTACGGCAGGTTGTAACTTGATATCCATGATCTTCGTAGTCAGAACTCGCATAGCCTGATGTCAAGGATTTCAAGCGATCAAAAGTTCAGTATAATCTGTGCCAGTGGAAAATGTAGGTCATCATCACACGATCACTGTCGAAATGGGTTAGTATTCTGGACACCTCTGCATTCAACACAGAGTCCAATTATTGGCCCTAAGAAATCCTTTGGCGTAATTATTGTTGCGAGCACCGAGTTCGTGGAATTTTGTGATATTTTGGGTATTCGGAAGAAATGACGGATTGTTCACGGAATTTCTTCACCTCCATGAACTTTGTTGATTTGGCTCCATGAATGACTTTGTAATGCCAGAGGGTACAATAATAATAGATTCAATATCCTATTCTTGCTCCAGGCTTTAACAGAAGACTTCCATGGGGAGTAACTCTAGGAAGCAACACTCCAACCTTAGCCAAAGGCTGAATTGGAGCCTGGTGTCACTGTCACGGCAGAATCATTTAGTGTCAATTTCTCAATGGCTATTCTGAGAGAAACATATTTGGATTGATCGAGTGGATAGACTCCTGCAAAGATCATCGCTTGCTCAGGTCGGAATCCTGGTAATTGTTTAACAGAAACTTCCATGAGATAGACAGTATCAATAATTACTGATTGCTCTCCACTTCTTATGCTGCACCCAAGAAGTACCACCTGACCAGCACGCAATCGTTCAATTGGAACTTCTTTTAGAGTTAGAGGAACTCTTAAGTGACTACCAACCAAAGGTCTCACTAAAGTGAGCTTTCTTCAGTGTCCAGTCCAATCACCGACATCGCAAGTAACGTGTTTTATTCGTCTGAGATTGTGTATTTTTCTCAAATAGCATACGACGTGCTTAGGACCAAACGAATATTTTATTTTTAACCAAATATACTTATCCTCTCATATCTACCTTTTAAATCTAGTTTTTTTTTTAATTGTTTCTACATAATTCTATATACAGCTCAATTTCGTGAATAAAAAATCTGTGTTCAGTGTTTTATCACTTTGGTGGAGACCCAACGATTTTACCTATTACGCCGCTGTGTTCGTGTTCCTGATAACTTGGAATAGAAGTCAACATTTATTGATTTTATTTTTAACATTCAATCAGAGATTTTGCTATATAGAAAAGAATTAAAGTTTATCCAGTGGAATGTCTTACCGATAATTACCTTCAATTCACAATATATGCTGTGTAACAATTTACATTAAAACGATTAAAACAGATGAGCTGGCGCACAAAATTTTTTAATTTGTACCTTGAATTGTTGAACTCCATTCCTTCTTCCGTCTTACAAATATTCCGGATATACTTCTTGAATCCTCTTCATATTTTTTATTCACTGTTTTTCCCTTATTTCCTTTATCTTAAAATGTGTAATTCAACTCCTTGAAATAAAACATTCAAGTTCTAAAGATTTACTAGTAGCCTTTCGATGCCTTCCGGAAGCATAAACCTTGCGATTTTTGTCTTAATTTTCCTCCATAATAATTAACTTCAGGGTTTGAGCTATTAATTCAAGTCTTCTTTAGTTTATTCTCCAGGTTTTAGGTAATAAATTCTGAAAAGTGTTTTAAAATAACAAAGTAGAAGCGAAACAAATTAAATGAAAAGATGGGGGATCTTACTACGGAATGAAAATTTATGGGGATGAATGCAAGATCTACGATCAGGAAAAATTGTTATAACTACAGCTGGATAGTGCTTCTCAACCTTTACTACAGCAGTACTCAGAAGTTCACCATTCACAATTATTTTCATTGTTTTAAAATGCATTTTTCCTTTTAAACGTTTATCTGTACTGGTACTGTACACAAAAAATTGACGTGACAGAAGTGCCATATATCTAATCCGCTATATGGTCACATTGTCATCTGGTCATCTCCTTATTTTGTTTTTGTTTATATAACCTCAAAAGTGCAACCGCCAGATCCGAATCGAAGTGCAACCAGTAATCATGAGCCATCGGTCGTATTTGCCAATCTACTAAAGACGTTGAAGAAAAGTGCGTGCTGGTTGAAATAGTAATAGAGGAAGCGATGGAGATGGTTAAAAGGATAGATTTGAAATCTTTTTCCAAGAAGGGGTTATTCGGGTATCTTGTTTTTATTTGAAAATTATTGCCTTTTTTATCATGCGATTTTATTCCAGAATGGAAAAAGAATGGACTCTGTTGTTCAACAAATACCTCAAAAATGACTATGGAAGGGAATATTCTAGTCTAGAAAGTCTAGGCATACTACTGAGCAAACCTCCATCTCCATCGTCACAACTGCAAAACTTGGGATTTTATTTATTCAAGGACAACTCCAATCAAAGGCAACCCAATCACTGTAATATTGTGAGCTTCAGGACGTAAAAAATGATCCAGATGGACGGAATATCCTCGCTGTGGTGATTTTGACTCTTCTTGGGCTAACATTATGGAGATACGATTGGAAGACGATAAATGGAATTTGAGGAAAACCATGGATTGACTCTAAATTTTGCAGCAGCTCTTGAAGTGTGGCAAATCAGCGACTTTAGAATAGCCCTGAGACTCAACAAATCCAGAGACATCGAACATTACCGGGATACACAGGAAATAACCTCTGAGTAACCCGTGAAGTTATCAATGAAAAGTATACTCTCTGATTATTGGTAATAAAGTGGTCCTGGTCTACGAAACTCTGGTGCTGTTTCTTTTATCTCAGTGGATTGAAACTTAACTGGAATGACAGCATGAACGAATTAGATATGCAAGAACACACCTAAAATCTTTTGTCAAAAAAACCGTCGAAAAACTTTGTCAAAAAAACATATTGAAGAGTTAAATCACTTCGTTTCGTTTTATTCTGTCCTGTGCATACACTTCTAGCTTTCTAAAAGATTACGTAGCAGCCCAATAAATTCAGAAACTTAAAAAATGTTTTTAGCACAATCTGAACTCATATATTTTTTCAGGGAACCCAGGGATCTCACACGTTTTGTTGGGAAGCCCATGGAACCCATGCATTTTTCAGGGAACTCGGGGAACTCATATATTTCTTCAGTAGTATGAGTGGCTCTCCATATAATGAGTGGTAAGAGTTGTCACTCACTTCATATAGTGAGTGCCAAATGAGTGAACCGCAAAATTCCCGGGATTTCCGCGATCCCGAAAATCCCGGAACCCCGAAAATTTCGGGATCTCGAAAATCCCGGAACCCCAAAAAACCCGGAATCTCGAAAATTCCGGGATCCCGAAAATCCCGGGATCCCGAAAATCCCGAGATCCCGGAAATCCCGAGATCTCGAAAATTCCGGGATCCCGAAAATCCCGAGATCCCGGAAATCCCGAGATCCCGAAAATCCCGAGATCCCGAAAATCCCGGGATTCCAAAAATCCCGGGACCCCGAAAATCCCGAGATCCCGAAAATCCCGGGATCACGAAAATCCCGGGATCCCGAAAAACCCGGGATCCCAAAAATCCCGGGACCCCCAAAAATCCCGGGATCCCGAAAATCCCGGGATCCCGTAGAAAATGGGGCCCCGAAGATCCCGGGATCGCGAATGGTTGTTAACACCGGGATCCCGAAAACCGGGATTCTAAAATCCAAGATTTTCGGGAACCCGGGATCCCGAAATTCGGGATTAGTGAAATATTTAAATCCCGGGATCCCGAAATTTAAAAAATCCCGGGATTTTGGAAGCCCTACTCAGATGCCAATTTGACTGCCTCTACTCCACCAAGACACTTAAAATAGGGGTTTAAATGGAAAGTCCCGCAAAATACAACAATTCTTTGATATAGTTGAAGTTCAACAAATGACTACTTGGGGCATTCTGGATGAAAAAACAAGTTAAGAAACAAAAAACCTCGCTTATCTTGGCTTCTGAGTAATCGATGAGATCATGTTCTATAGGAAAATTATAGAGAACATTCTGGTCTACATTTCACCCATATATCACTTTTCTGCCAGTTCATCCAAATCCTTGACATTTTGGTTTAAATACAAAATTTGTATAATTTCACGAATTTGATTCAAGATAACTGAATGGCGTCTCCCAACTTCAGCTCTAAATCGAATTTGCATGCACTCCGAGTTAGCTCACGTTAAGAATCTCACCTACATAAGCCGGTTAGGATTATCTGTCCTTTTTAGTGATGACAGCGGCAGTGAAGGACAGCAGTCTGAGGAATTTAATCAGTTTGCCGTCTGGTTGGTGGTGGTATAAGAAATCTCATCATTAGTCAGTTAATTTGTCTCCCAAGGAACAGCCTTCCTGTATTTATGTATGAGAAAAGAGCTGCTACAGCTGGCTATACGCTTTTCGTAGTTGATAAGGACAAGACAAAGATCTCTCTGTGGATATCTGAGACAACAACAAAACTTTCATCAAACCTTTTTGGCTAATGGATTTTACCCGGGATCATCAAATGAATTTCTGAAAACTATACTTTGTCAATTGAAAGGCTTTATTGAGAAAAATAAAAGGTTTTTAGCACTGAATATTTGTTGTGTGTTTAATAATTTGCCGTACAGTTCTACTAAACAAAGGTCACTTGAAAATAGTCTTGCCAGAAGTGTTTCAAAGTTACCCCATTTTTCATTTCAAAGTTGCCCCAAAAGACATTTCTGAAAATTTAAAGCTAATTTAAAAAACAAGCTTTGCTGAGTTCAAATTTTTGTTATAATCTTTTATTTGTATTAATCCTTTATCATCTGTAGCAGTGCTTTTTTGGGTAGTAATTGTTTTTATAAAGGAAATGAACTAAAACTTCGGGAGCATAATTACAGTTTCAGAGTGGTTTTTGAAAATTGATCCTAGATCCTAGAATCTAAGGACTAGCATTATCAATTTATAACCAATTGTGGAGCTAGAGTCACTTTATCGTTACGTTAAAAAAGGACCAGCTCCACTTAAAAATATTCGAGAATAAAATACATTTCAAAGTTACCCCATTTCAAATGTTCCCCACTTCCCCCTATTGAATAAATTGAAATTGAAATTGAAATTTAAAGGGTACTACTATTAAGCAACTCGGAAATTCTTTCTAAAAAATTAAATATGTGAAATGATTACTGGAGTCAGATCCTAATAAAAAGTAAATTTCCAATAGATAAAGGTTTTTATATCAAAGTTCTACAAAACACTCTTATTTGGCTAAAACAATAAATTAAATAAATGCATATTTTATGATTTTTCGTGAATTTTTATGTCGCATAAAAATTTTTTTTTTTGGCCAGCTCTAGAGATGAGGGATATTACATGTTTCTAGGATATAGATAAGATTCCTGCAGCAGCAAGCAGCTCAGATCTGAAAACTGAATCAAAGAAACTGAAGCTAGCAAAACTGTGCATGAAGCAGCATGTAATTTTAAGAAGGTTCCCGGAAAGACTTATCATCTGTACAGGAGGGAATCTGGTCAGAAATATCTCAGTATGCTATGCTCTGAATTAACAAAAATTTATTAACTACGCTAGAATACAGTACAAAATAGCATCAGATCAAATTCAGGACTGCTCCGGTAAATGCAGTGACGATTTTTCAGGCCCCCAGGATGTGAATTCAACGAGACTGTGGTCTGAGTGTCTGCTGGAGCATGGTGTGTCGAAAGTTACTTGAAATTCAGAATGGCAGCGTTTGAATGAAAATTATGTTTAAAATTCCTCATAAAGCACTTTCCTGTGGCGACTGAAAAGGAGCTTTGAGCCTTCGGGAAATGGAAATCTGAGCACTGGACTGTCTCGCAAACTCTCCACAATGTCTGGATCTAATTTACTTTTCAGCATTTCCAGGGTTATCCTGATTTTTCTGTGAGATTTTGCCCGATCCGGTGGAGGTTTGTAGATCACGATGTCACGCTGCGGGGGCATGTCCTTCGGTTCCTTTAGCTTTTCTGGCGACTTTTTGGGGCTAGCAGAGGATTTAGTGTTGAAGATCTCAGTAAATCTTCTTTTAGCTGTGTCAAAAATCAATGTGGACGAAGTTGAAATTCTGTGCCTGAGGTAGAAATCATTCTTCATCTCTTTGGCCATTTCCCAGCCAATCTTCTCAGCCAGCATCTCCATGGTGATCCTTATCTTCTTTTGAGACACCTGACACTGCTCTGGACTGTAAATGACGATTTGTTGAGCATTGCTTGGTCTTTTCTTCGGGGAATCCTTAGGACTATTGCTTTTCTTTTCCTTTTTTGACGTACTGGACTCAGGGTCATAAATTCTACGAGTCGACTGCTTCATCTTCGCAAACTTCCTGTTCTCCCGCGCCCATTTACTTTCTTCGTCAGATTCAT
>NW_026604635.1:0-18214 GCF_024763615.1 Phlebotomus papatasi
CCGGTTTTTAGAGCGGATCTTCGATTTTTCGAAAAAACTGTAAGGGGTTAGCCTATCGATTTTTTTGGTCAAAAGATTTCTTTTCGAGATTTTGCAAATTCCGCAATGAAAATCAATTAGTAGAACCATTTCAAGTATTCTTAGTGATTTTCACCCAGAAATATTGAGAATTCCGGTTTTTAGAGCGGATCTTCGATTTTTCGAAAAAAACTGTAAGGGGTTAGCCTATCGATTTTTTTGGTCAAAAAATTTCTTTTCGAGATTTTGCAAATTCCGCAATGAAAATCAATTAGTAGAACCATTTCAAGTATTCTTAGTGATTTTCACCCAGAAATATTGAGAATTCCGGTTTTTAGAGCGGATCTTCGATTTTTCGAAAAAACTGTAAGGGGTTAGCCTATCGATTTTTTTGGTCAAAAGATTTCTTTTCGAGATTTTGCAAATTCCGCAATGAAAATCAATTAGTAGAACCATTTCAAGTATTCTTAGTGATTTTCACCCAGAAATATTGAGAATTCCGGTTTTTAGAGCGGATCTTCGATTTTTCGAAAAAACTGTAAGGGGTTAGCCTATCGATTTTTTTGGTCAAAAAATTTCTTTTCGAGATTTTGCAAATTCCGCAATGAAAATCAATTAGTAGAACCATTTCAAGTATTCTTAGTGATTTTCACCCAGAAATATTGAGAATTCCGGTTTTTAGAGCGGATCTTCGATTTTTCGAAAAAACTGTAAGGGGTTAGCCTATCGATTTTTTTGGTCAAAAAATTTCTTTTCGAGATTTTGCAAATTCCGCAATGAAAATCAATTAGTAGAACCATTTCAAGTATTCTTAGTGATTTTCACCCAGAAATATTGAGAATTCCGGTTTTTAGAGCGGATCTTCGATTTTTCGAAAAAACTGTAAGGGGTTAGCCTATCGATTTTTTTGGTCAAAAAATTTCTTTTCGAGATTTTGCAAATTCCGCAATGAAAATCAATTAGTAGAACCATTTCAAGTATTCTTAGTGATTTTCACCCAGAAATATTGAGAATTCCGGTTTTTAGAGCGGATCTTCGATTTTTCGAAAAAACTGTAAGGGGTTAGCCTATCGATTTTTTTGGTCAAAAAATTTCTTTTCGAGATTTTGCAAATTCCGCAATGAAAATCAATTAGTAGAACCATTTCAAGTATTCTTAGTGATTTTCACCCAGAAATATTGAGAATTCCGGTTTTTAGAGCGGATCTTCGATTTTTCGAAAAAACTGTAAGGGGTTAGCCTATCGATTTTTTTGGTCAAAAAATTTCTTTTCGAGATTTTGCAAATTCCGCAATGAAAATCAATTAGTAGAACCATTTCAAGTATTCTTAGTGATTTTCACCCAGAAATATTGAGAATTCCGGTTTTTAGAGCGGATCTTCGATTTTTCGAAAAAACTGTAAGGGGTTAGCCTATCGATTTTTTTGGTCAAAAAATTTCTTTTCGAGATTTTGCAAATTCCGCAATGAAAATCAATTAGTAGAACCATTTCAAGTATTCTTAGTGATTTTCACCCAGAAATATTGAGAATTCCGGTTTTTAGAGCGGATCTTCGATTTTTCGAAAAAACTGTAAGGGGTTAGCCTATCGATTTTTTTGGTCAAAAAATTTCTTTTCGAGATTTTGCAAATTCCGCAATGAAAATCAATTAGTAGAACCATTTCAAGTATTCTTAGTGATTTTCACCCAGAAATATTGAGAATTCCGGTTTTTAGAGCGGATCTTCGATTTTTCGAAAAAACTGTAAGGGGTTAGCCTATCGATTTTTTTGGTCAAAAAATTTCTTTTCGAGATTTTGCAAATTCCGCAATGAAAATCAATTAGTAGAACCATTTCAAGTATTCTTAGTGATTTTCACCCAGAAATATTGAGAATTCCGGTTTTTAGAGCGGATCTTCGATTTTTCGAAAAAACTGTAAGGGGTTAGCCTATCGATTTTTTTGGTCAAAAAATTTCTTTTCGAGATTTTGCAAATTCCGCAATGAAAATCAATTAGTAGAACCATTTCAAGTATTCTTAGTGATTTTCACCCAGAAATATTGAGAATTCCGGTTTTTAGAGCGGATCTTCGATTTTTCGAAAAAACTGTAAGGGGTTAGCCTATCGATTTTTTTGGTCAAAAAATTTCTTTTCGAGATTTTGCAAATTCCGCAATGAAAATCAATTAGTAGAACCATTTCAAGTATTCTTAGTGATTTTCACCCAGAAATATTGAGAATTCCGGTTTTTAGAGCGGATCTTCGATTTTTCGAAAAAACTGTAAGGGGTTAGCCTATCGATTTTTTTGGTCAAAAAATTTCTTTTCGAGATTTTGCAAATTCCGCAATGAAAATCAATTAGTAGAACCATTTCAAGTATTCTTAGTGATTTTCACCCAGAAATATTGAGAATTCCGGTTTTTAGAGCGGATCTTCGATTTTTCGAAAAAACTGTAAGGGGTTAGCCTATCGATTTTTTTGGTCAAAAAATTTCTTTTCGAGATTTTGCAAATTCCGCAATGAAAATCAATTAGTAGAACCATTTCAAGTATTCTTAGTGATTTTCACCCAGAAATATTGAGAATTCCGGTTTTTAGAGCGGATCTTCGATTTTTCGAAAAAACTGTAAGGGGTTAGCCTATCGATTTTTTTGGTCAAAAAATTTCTTTTCGAGATTTTGCAAATTCCGCAATGAAAATCAATTAGTAGAACCATTTCAAGTATTCTTAGTGATTTTCACCCAGAAATATTGAGAATTCCGGTTTTTAGAGCGGATCTTCGATTTTTCGAAAAAACTGTAAGGGGTTAGCCTATCGATTTTTTTGGTCAAAAAATTTCTTTTCGAGATTTTGCAAATTCCGCAATGAAAATCAATTAGTAGAACCATTTCAAGTATTCTTAGTGATTTTCACCCAGAAATATTGAGAATTCCGGTTTTTAGAGCGGATCTTCGATTTTTCGAAAAAACTGTAAGGGGTTAGCCTATCGATTTTTTTGGTCAAAAAATTTTTTTTCGAGATTTTGCAAATTCCGCAATGAAAATCAATTAGTAGAACCATTTCAAGTATTCTTAGTGATTTTCACCCAGAAATATTGAGAATTCCGGTTTTTAGAGCGGATCTTCGATTTTTCGAAAAAACTGTAAGGGGTTAGCCTATCGATTTTTTTGGTCAAAAAATTTCTTTTCGAGATTTTGCAAATTCCGCAATGAAAATCAATTAGTAGAACCATTTCAAGTATTCTTAGTGATTTTCACCCAGAAATATTGAGAATTCCGGTTTTTAGAGCGGATCTTCGATTTTTCGAAAAAACTGTAAGGGGTTAGCCTATCGATTTTTTTGGTCAAAAAATTTCTTTTCGAGATTTTGCAAATTCCGCAATGAAAATCAATTAGTAGAACCATTTCAAGTATTCTTAGTGATTTTCACCCAGAAATATTGAGAATTCCGGTTTTTAGAGCGGATCTTCGATTTTTCGAAAAAACTGTAAGGGGTTAGCCTATCGATTTTTTTGGTCAAAAAATTTCTTTTCGAGATTTTGCAAATTCCGCAATGAAAATCAATTAGTAGAACCATTTCAAGTATTCTTAGTGATTTTCACCCAGAAATATTGAGAATTCCGGTTTTTAGAGCGGATCTTCGATTTTTCGAAAAAACTGTAAGGGGTTAGCCTATCGATTTTTTTGGTCAAAAAATTTCTTTTCGAGATTTTGCAAATTCCGCAATGAAAATCAATTAGTAGAACCATTTCAAGTATTCTTAGTGATTTTCACCCAGAAATATTGAGAATTCCGGTTTTTAGAGCGGATCTTCGATTTTTCGAAAAAACTGTAAGGGGTTAGCCTATCGATTTTTTTGGTCAAAAAATTTCTTTTCGAGATTTTGCAAATTCCGCAATGAAAATCAATTAGTAGAACCATTTCAAGTATTCTTAGTGATTTTCACCCAGAAATATTGAGAATTCCGGTTTTTAGAGCGGATCTTCGATTTTTCGAAAAAACTGTAAGGGGTTAGCCTATCGATTTTTTTGGTCAAAAAATTTCTTTTCGAGATTTTGCAAATTCCGCAATGAAAATCAATTAGTAGAACCATTTCAAGTATTCTTAGTGATTTTCACCCAGAAATATTGAGAATTCCGGTTTTTAGAGCGGATCTTCGATTTTTCGAAAAAACTGTAAGGGGTTAGCCTATCGATTTTTTTGGTCAAAAAATTTCTTTTCGAGATTTTGCAAATTCCGCAATGAAAATCAATTAGTAGAACCATTTCAAGTATTCTTAGTGATTTTCACCCAGAAATATTGAGAATTCCGGTTTTTAGAGCGGATCTTCGATTTTTCGAAAAAACTGTAAGGGGTTAGCCTATCGATTTTTTTGGTCAAAAAATTTCTTTTCGAGATTTTGCAAATTCCGCAATGAAAATCAATTAGTAGAACCATTTCAAGTATTCTTAGTGATTTTCACCCAGAAATATTGAGAATTCCGGTTTTTAGAGCGGATCTTCGATTTTTCGAAAAAACTGTAAGGGGTTAGCCTATCGATTTTTTTGGTCAAAAATTTTTTTTCGAGATTTTGCAAATTCCGCAATGAAAATCAATTAGTAGAACCATTTCAAGTATTCTTAGTGATTTTCACCCAGAAATATTGAGAATTCCGGTTTTTAGAGCGGATCTTCGATTTTTCGAAAAAACTGTAAGGGGTTAGCCTATCGATTTTTTTGGTCAAAAAATTTCTTTTCGAGATTTTGCAAATTCCGCAATGAAAATCAATTAGTAGAACCATTTCAAGTATTCTTAGTGATTTTCACCCAGAAATATTGAGAATTCCGGTTTTTAGAGCGGATCTTCGATTTTTCGAAAAAACTGTAAGGGGTTAGCCTATCGATTTTTTTGGTCAAAAAATTTCTTTTCGAGATTTTGCAAATTCCGCAATGAAAATCAATTAGTAGAACCATTTCAAGTATTCTTAGTGATTTTCACCCAGAAATATTGAGAATTCCGGTTTTTAGAGCGGATCTTCGATTTTTCGAAAAAACTGTAAGGGGTTAGCCTATCGATTTTTTTGGTCAAAAAATTTCTTTTCGAGATTTTGCAAATTCCGCAATGAAAATCAATTAGTAGAACCATTTCAAGTATTCTTAGTGATTTTCACCCAGAAATATTGAGAATTCCGGTTTTTAGAGCGGATCTTCGATTTTTCGAAAAAACTGTAAGGGGTTAGCCTATCGATTTTTTTGGTCAAAAAATTTCTTTTCGAGATTTTGCAAATTCCGCAATGAAAATCAATTAGTAGAACCATTTCAAGTATTCTTAGTGATTTTCACCCAGAAATATTGAGAATTCCGGTTTTTAGAGCGGATCTTCGATTTTTCGAAAAAACTGTAAGGGGTTAGCCTATCGATTTTTTTGGTCAAAAAATTTCTTTTCGAGATTTTGCAAATTCCGCAATGAAAATCAATTAGTAGAACCATTTCAAGTATTCTTAGTGATTTTCACCCAGAAATATTGAGAATTCCGGTTTTTAGAGCGGATCTTCGATTTTTCGAAAAAACTGTAAGGGGTTAGCCTATCGATTTTTTTGGTCAAAAAATTTCTTTTCGAGATTTTGCAAATTCCGCAATGAAAATCAATTAGTAGAACCATTTCAAGTATTCTTAGTGATTTTCACCCAGAAATATTGAGAATTCCGGTTTTTAGAGCGGATCTTCGATTTTTCGAAAAAACTGTAAGGGGTTAGCCTATCGATTTTTTTGGTCAAAAAATTTCTTTTCGAGATTTTGCAAATTCCGCAATGAAAATCAATTAGTAGAACCATTTCAAGTATTCTTAGTGATTTTCACCCAGAAATATTGAGAATTCCGGTTTTTAGAGCGGATCTTCGATTTTTCGAAAAAACTGTAAGGGGTTAGCCTATCGATTTTTTTGGTCAAAAAATTTCTTTTCGAGATTTTGCAAATTCCGCAATGAAAATCAATTAGTAGAACCATTTCAAGTATTCTTAGTGATTTTCACCCAGAAATATTGAGAATTCCGGTTTTTAGAGCGGATCTTCGATTTTTCGAAAAAACTGTAAGGGGTTAGCCTATCGATTTTTTTGGTCAAAAAATTTCTTTTCGAGATTTTGCAAATTCCGCAATGAAAATCAATTAGTAGAACCATTTCAAGTATTCTTAGTGATTTTCACCCAGAAATATTGAGAATTCCGGTTTTTAGAGCGGATCTTCGATTTTTCGAAAAAACTGTAAGGGGTTAGCCTATCGATTTTTTTGGTCAAAAAATTTCTTTTCGAGATTTTGCAAATTCCGCAATGAAAATCAATTAGTAGAACCATTTCAAGTATTCTTAGTGATTTTCACCCAGAAATATTGAGAATTCCGGTTTTTAGAGCGGATCTTCGATTTTTCGAAAAAACTGTAAGGGGTTAGCCTATCGATTTTTTTGGTCAAAAAATTTCTTTTCGAGATTTTGCAAATTCCGCAATGAAAATCAATTAGTAGAACCATTTCAAGTATTCTTAGTGATTTTCACCCAGAAATATTGAGAATTCCGGTTTTTAGAGCGGATCTTCGATTTTTCGAAAAAACTGTAAGGGGTTAGCCTATCGATTTTTTTGGTCAAAAAATTTCTTTTCGAGATTTTGCAAATTCCGCAATGAAAATCAATTAGTAGAACCATTTCAAGTATTCTTAGTGATTTTCACCCAGAAATATTGAGAATTCCGGTTTTTAGAGCGGATCTTCGATTTTTCGAAAAAACTGTAAGGGGTTAGCCTATCGATTTTTTTGGTCAAAAAATTTCTTTTCGAGATTTTGCAAATTCCGCAATGAAAATCAATTAGTAGAACCATTTCAAGTATTCTTAGTGATTTTCACCCAGAAATATTGAGAATTCCGGTTTTTAGAGCGGATCTTCGATTTTTCGAAAAAACTGTAAGGGGTTAGCCTATCGATTTTTTTGGTCAAAAAATTTCTTTTCGAGATTTTGCAAATTCCGCAATGAAAATCAATTAGTAGAACCATTTCAAGTATTCTTAGTGATTTTCACCCAGAAATATTGAGAATTCCGGTTTTTAGAGCGGATCTTCGATTTTTCGAAAAAACTGTAAGGGGTTAGCCTATCGATTTTTTTGGTCAAAAAATTTCTTTTCGAGATTTTGCAAATTCCGCAATGAAAATCAATTAGTAGAACCATTTCAAGTATTCTTAGTGATTTTCACCCAGAAATATTGAGAATTCCGGTTTTTAGAGCGGATCTTCGATTTTTCGAAAAAACTGTAAGGGGTTAGCCTATCGATTTTTTTGGTCAAAAAATTTCTTTTCGAGATTTTGCAAATTCCGCAATGAAAATCAATTAGTAGAACCATTTCAAGTATTCTTAGTGATTTTCACCCAGAAATATTGAGAATTCCGGTTTTTAGAGCGGATCTTCGATTTTTCGAAAAAACTGTAAGGGGTTAGCCTATCGATTTTTTTGGTCAAAAAATTTCTTTTCGAGATTTTGCAAATTCCGCAATGAAAATCAATTAGTAGAACCATTTCAAGTATTCTTAGTGATTTTCACCCAGAAATATTGAGAATTCCGGTTTTTAGAGCGGATCTTCGATTTTTCGAAAAAACTGTAAGGGGTTAGCCTATCGATTTTTTTGGTCAAAAAATTTCTTTTCGAGATTTTGCAAATTCCGCAATGAAAATCAATTAGTAGAACCATTTCAAGTATTCTTAGTGATTTTCACCCAGAAATATTGAGAATTCCGGTTTTTAGAGCGGATCTTCGATTTTTCGAAAAAACTGTAAGGGGTTAGCCTATCGATTTTTTTGGTCAAAAAATTTCTTTTCGAGATTTTGCAAATTCCGCAATGAAAATCAATTAGTAGAACCATTTCAAGTATTCTTAGTGATTTTCACCCAGAAATATTGAGAATTCCGGTTTTTAGAGCGGATCTTCGATTTTTCGAAAAAACTGTAAGGGGTTAGCCTATCGATTTTTTTGGTCAAAAAATTTTTTTTCGAGATTTTGCAAATTCCGCAATGAAAATCAATTAGTAGAACCATTTCAAGTATTCTTAGTGATTTTCACCCAGAAATATTGAGAATTCCGGTTTTTAGAGCGGATCTTCGATTTTTCGAAAAAACTGTAAGGGGTTAGCCTATCGATTTTTTTGGTCAAAAAATTTCTTTTCGAGATTTTGCAAATTCCGCAATGAAAATCAATTAGTAGAACCATTTCAAGTATTCTTAGTGATTTTCACCCAGAAATATTGAGAATTCCGGTTTTTAGAGCGGATCTTCGATTTTTCGAAAAAACTGTAAGGGGTTAGCCTATCGATTTTTTTGGTCAAAAAATTTCTTTTCGAGATTTTGCAAATTCCGCAATGAAAATCAATTAGTAGAACCATTTCAAGTATTCTTAGTGATTTTCACCCAGAAATATTGAGAATTCCGGTTTTTAGAGCGGATCTTCGATTTTTCGAAAAAACTGTAAGGGGTTAGCCTATCGATTTTTTTGGTCAAAAAATTTCTTTTCGAGATTTTGCAAATTCCGCAATGAAAATCAATTAGTAGAACCATTTCAAGTATTCTTAGTGATTTTCACCCAGAAATATTGAGAATTCCGGTTTTTAGAGCGGATCTTCGATTTTTCGAAAAAACTGTAAGGGGTTAGCCTATCGATTTTTTTGGTCAAAAAATTTCTTTTCGAGATTTTGCAAATTCCGCAATGAAAATCAATTAGTAGAACCATTTCAAGTATTCTTAGTGATTTTCACCCAGAAATATTGAGAATTCCGGTTTTTAGAGCGGATCTTCGATTTTTCGAAAAAACTGTAAGGGGTTAGCCTATCGATTTTTTTGGTCAAAAAATTTCTTTTCGAGATTTTGCAAATTCCGCAATGAAAATCAATTAGTAGAACCATTTCAAGTATTCTTAGTGATTTTCACCCAGAAATATTGAGAATTCCGGTTTTTAGAGCGGATCTTCGATTTTTCGAAAAAACTGTAAGGGGTTAGCCTATCGATTTTTTTGGTCAAAAAATTTCTTTTCGAGATTTTGCAAATTCCGCAATGAAAATCAATTAGTAGAACCATTTCAAGTATTCTTAGTGATTTTCACCCAGAAATATTGAGAATTCCGGTTTTTAGAGCGGATCTTCGATTTTTCGAAAAAACTGTAAGGGGTTAGCCTATCGATTTTTTTGGTCAAAAAATTTCTTTTCGAGATTTTGCAAATTCCGCAATGAAAATCAATTAGTAGAACCATTTCAAGTATTCTTAGTGATTTTCACCCAGAAATATTGAGAATTCCGGTTTTTAGAGCGGATCTTCGATTTTTCGAAAAAACTGTAAGGGGTTAGCCTATCGATTTTTTTGGTCAAAAAATTTCTTTTCGAGATTTTGCAAATTCCGCAATGAAAATCAATTAGTAGAACCATTTCAAGTATTCTTAGTGATTTTCACCCAGAAATATTGAGAATTCCGGTTTTTAGAGCGGATCTTCGATTTTTCGAAAAAACTGTAAGGGGTTAGCCTATCGATTTTTTTGGTCAAAAAATTTCTTTTCGAGATTTTGCAAATTCCGCAATGAAAATCAATTAGTAGAACCATTTCAAGTATTCTTAGTGATTTTCACCCAGAAATATTGAGAATTCCGGTTTTTAGAGCGGATCTTCGATTTTTCGAAAAAACTGTAAGGGGTTAGCCTATCGATTTTTTTGGTCAAAAAATTTCTTTTCGAGATTTTGCAAATTCCGCAATGAAAATCAATTAGTAGAACCATTTCAAGTATTCTTAGTGATTTTCACCCAGAAATATTGAGAATTCCGGTTTTTAGAGCGGATCTTCGATTTTTCGAAAAAACTGTAAGGGGTTAGCCTATCGATTTTTTTGGTCAAAAAATTTCTTTTCGAGATTTTGCAAATTCCGCAATGAAAATCAATTAGTAGAACCATTTCAAGTATTCTTAGTGATTTTCACCCAGAAATATTGAGAATTCCGGTTTTTAGAGCGGATCTTCGATTTTTCGAAAAAACTGTAAGGGGTTAGCCTATCGATTTTTTTGGTCAAAAAATTTCTTTTCGAGATTTTGCAAATTCCGCAATGAAAATCAATTAGTAGAACCATTTCAAGTATTCTTAGTGATTTTCACCCAGAAATATTGAGAATTCCGGTTTTTAGAGCGGATCTTCGATTTTTCGAAAAAACTGTAAGGGGTTAGCCTATCGATTTTTTTGGTCAAAAAATTTCTTTTCGAGATTTTGCAAATTCCGCAATGAAAATCAATTAGTAGAACCATTTCAAGTATTCTTAGTGATTTTCACCCAGAAATATTGAGAATTCCGGTTTTTAGAGCGGATCTTCGATTTTTCGAAAAAACTGTAAGGGGTTAGCCTATCGATTTTTTTGGTCAAAAAATTTCTTTTCGAGATTTTGCAAATTCCGCAATGAAAATCAATTAGTAGAACCATTTCAAGTATTCTTAGTGATTTTCACCCAGAAATATTGAGAATTCCGGTTTTTAGAGCGGATCTTCGATTTTTCGAAAAAACTGTAAGGGGTTAGCCTATCGATTTTTTTGGTCAAAAAATTTCTTTTCGAGATTTTGCAAATTCCGCAATGAAAATCAATTAGTAGAACCATTTCAAGTATTCTTAGTGATTTTCACCCAGAAATATTGAGAATTCCGGTTTTTAGAGCGGATCTTCGATTTTTCGAAAAAACTGTAAGGGGTTAGCCTATCGATTTTTTTGGTCAAAAAATTTCTTTTCGAGATTTTGCAAATTCCGCAATGAAAATCAATTAGTAGAACCATTTCAAGTATTCTTAGTGATTTTCACCCAGAAATATTGAGAATTCCGGTTTTTAGAGCGGATCTTCGATTTTTTGAAAAAACTGTAAGGGGTTAGCCTATCGATTTTTTTGGTCAAAAAATTTCTTTTCGAGATTTTGCAAATTCCGCAATGAAAATCAATTAGTAGAACCATTTCAAGTATTCTTAGTGATTTTCACCCAGAAATATTGAGAATTCCGGTTTTTAGAGCGGATCTTCGATTTTTTTGAAAAAACTGTAAGGGGTTAGCCTATCGATTTTTTTGGTCAAAAAATTTCTTTTCGAGATTTTGCAAATTCCGCAATGAAAATCAATTAGTAGAACCATTTCAAGTATTCTTAGTGATTTTCACCCAGAAATATTGAGAATTCCTGTTTTTAGAGCGGATCTTCGATTTTTCGAAAAAACTGTAAGGGGTTAGCCTATCGATTTTTTTGGTCAAAAAATTTCTTTTCTAGATTTTGCAAATTCCGCAATGAATATCAATTAGTAGAACCATTTCAAGTATTCTTAGTGATTTTCACCCAGAAATATTGAGAATTCCGGTTTTTAGAGCGGATCTTCGATTTTTCGAAAAAAACTGTAAGGGGTTAGCCTATCGATTTTTTTGGTCAAAAGATTTCTTTTCGAGATTTTGCAAATTCCGCAATGAAAATCAATTAGTAGAACCATTTCAAGTATTCTTAGTGATTTTCACCCAGAAATATTGAGAATTCCGGTTGTCCTTGACTCCCTCAGACAAACCTTCAAATATAAGAATGAGATGTAATTTAAATCGTCTGGAACTTCCCTGAGATCTTCTCCAGCTTTTCCTCACCTTCAATTAGAAAGAGTGAATGCAATATGAATTGGTATGAGCCTTCCGGAGATCTCCTCGAGTCTTCCCTCACCTTAAATAGTGAATAAATAAAGGAATTTAATATAAAAAACCATCCGTGATCGGAGGAATCAAAAAATTTCCATGCGGCGCCTCGTGGGGTTTAAAAGATAGCCTTTAACTCACTAAACTTCACTTTATTTTAATCAATACCCTTATAAAAACTAAATGTCCCTATCACCACTTTTATTTCAATTAATTTTAATTATAAATTTTCTTCCAACTCCCTTGATTTTCCACTTTTCTTCTCACTTTCACACTTTTTCCTTCACGTTGCCCGTAGCGGTTGTTTTTTTTTTTTTGACACTCTGACTTGCTCGCTGGAAACGCTGGAAATCTGTCATGGCTTCTCGCGCTCTGAGCCGTCATAAATTTTGAACGGCGGCGGTGACAGCGTTTTTTGATTTCTCTGAACCGTTGCAGATGCAACATAAACATCCTCCCCAGGCTGCTCCCCAGGAGCAGAGTAATCATCCTTCCTTGGTAGACGAGCTATTTTTGTTATAGGGCGGCGGTATGATCCCTTTGCTGTGCGGACGGTCACCACACGCACTCGTCCGTCTGTTCCTGGATGCACAGCTTCTATTCTTCCTAACACCCACTTCGCACCTTCTCGATTAGATTCATCCAGAAATAGAACAACCTCATCAGGAATGAGATTCTTCTCCGAAATTCTCCATTTTGGACGCTGCTGAAGCGTATTGAGGTATTGCAACCTCCATTTCTTGGCGAATTCCTGAAGTCTGGCCTGACATGCTTGCCAATAAGATTGACGATTTGCAGGAATCTGTGTCACGTCAGGGTCCGGAGGTGAATTTCCTGCTGAGCCCACGAGAAAATGGCCGGGGGTCAGAAAAGTTGACTCGTTTGGATTGTCGGTCAAGGCACAGATTGGTCTACTGTTGAGCACATTTTCAACTTGACAAAGAATTGTTGCCAATTCTTCATACGAGAAAGCAGTAGAGTTGGTGAGGCGTGTGAGGTGGAATTTTGTGCTTCTAACGCATGCCTCCCACAGTCCTCCGTGATGGGGTGCGGCAGGAGGATTAAAGTGCCAGAGAATTCCATCTTCAGATGTAGATGTCACCAGCTCCTTCTGACTGGTTTCCTGAGCAAGAAGTTTCGAAAGTTCGTTAGCCGCGCCTTCAAAGTTCTTGCCGCAATCAGAGAAAATATGCCTCGGCGTAGACCTTCTGGCTGCAAATCTGCGTAAAGACGCAATGAATGCTTCAGTTGATAATGAGGTCACAAGCTCAAGATGAGCAGCTTTCGTGGCCATACAGACAAATATGGCGATGTACACTTTTTGAGTGCCCATCTTTCTTGATCTCACTCCTCGTGTCGCTGCGAAAAGCATTGGTATGGGTCCTGCGAAATCGATACCGATTGAGTGAAATGGTTTGATCAAGGTGACCCGCGCTTCAGGCAGATTTCCCATGAGTTGTTTGAGGGGCTTCGGTTTGGCTCGCACACAGGTATGGCATTCATGGTAGACTTTCTTCGTCATGCGACGTCCCGCGATTGGCCAATAACGCTGCCGTAGTGAGGCGAGGAGTAAGGTTGGGGCTGCATGGAGTTGCCTCACATGCTCTCTTGCTATGATCATTTTCGTCAACCTAGACTTCGGCAGAAGAATAGGATGTTTGGTGGTAAAACTTTCCTGAGACTTCTCGATTCGTCCTCCCACTCTCAGTAGATTCTTTTCATCAAGGAATGGCGTAAGAGGCAAAAGGAATTTCCACTTTGAGCTCACACAAGATCCATTTTTAAGATGGGAGACAAAACCATCAAAGTGTTCTCCTTGGTCGAGTCGGATGAGACTGGATAACGAACCTTCTAATTCTACAGCTGTCAGAGGGCCTGTCTTCTTAGGGGTGTTTGAGATTGAAGATTGCAAGTTTTTCCCAAATCGTAGACAGTAGGCCGTGATGCGCTGGATTTTTCCCAAAGATGAACCCTTGCTCAAGAAAGTCTCCAATAAGGTTTCTTCTGCCACTGTCGCTAGACACTCAACCTCCCCAGGATCGCATAATGTAGTTTCGAATGGAGGAGGCCAAGATGAATGAGATGCCACAAGCCAATCAGGTCCGTTCCACCAAAGATTGGATATGGCCAGAGTTTGAGGTGTTGTACCCCGAGAAATAAGATCCGCGGGATTTTGAGTTGTAGGAACATGTCTCCATTGTTCCATTGTGGATTCCTTTAGGATTTTCTTCACTCTGTTGGAGACAATCACCTTGGACTGTCCTGGTGGGTTGTTGAGCCAATATAGGACTACCATTGAGTCGGTCCAGTAATGGATAGAGGCTGGGTTGTAGGTATCCTTTATCTTGGTGGTTGTTTCAACTGCAAGCTGCGCTCCACATAGTTCGAGACGAGGTATCGTCAAAGATTGATCTATTGGAGCAATCCTCGATTTTGAAATTAGCAAACGGGAGGAAATGTTTCCAAGATCGTCATAAGTTACGACGTAAATTGATGTCCCGTAAGCTCGCAAGCTTGCATCACAAAATGCATGGAATTCCAATCGCACAGGGTATGGTATGGAAGAAATCCATCTGGGAATTTCGAGTGAATTAATTTCACGAAGGGTCAGGACAAATTTGTTCCATTTTGCTACGATGTCCTCAGACAACGGAGCGTCCCATTTGGATTTGAGCTTGTGTGCGTCTTGTAGAATGAGTTTGGCCACCATTATAACGGGTCCCACCAGACCAAGGGGGTCAAAAAGTTTCGCTACCGATGAAGCCACTTCCCTTTTTGTCAATGGTTTCTCCGATAACTCAACGGGCGAAGAAAATCTGAACGTATCTGTGAGACAATCCCAATCTAGTCCCAGTGCGCTGACACATGTTTGATTGACTGCTACTGCGTCGGGTGGTGAATTGGCAGCTGTATCCGGAACCAGTACGGGATGGTTACTCGACCATTTTGTGAGTACAAAGCCTGCACTCTGAAGAATTTCTATCAATTCTCTCTGTGTTTTCTGTGCCTCAGCGAGACTTGGAGATGAGATGATTCCATCATCTACGTAAAAGGATTTTCGCAAGGCTGTAGCTGCCAAAGGATGAGTATCCTCGTGCAGGTTGGACAGTTCGATCAGTGCTCGAGTAGCCAGGAAGGGCGAGCATGCAACTCCAAAGCATACTCGAGTGATCCTGAAATCCTGAATGGGGTGATTTTTACTGTCTCTCCACACCAACCGTTGAAAGTTCGCATGGCTTGGTTCCAACACCAGCTGAAGATACATCTTGCTGATGTCTGCAGTCATTGCGAACTGATGTTTACGGAAATTCAGCAAGATGTAGATAAGTTCCGGTTGTACTGGGGGCCCTACTAACAAGAGATCGTTGAGACTATGTCCACTGGAAGTAGCAGCACTTGCATTGTAGACTACTCGCAATTTGGTAGTGAGAGAATCCTTTAGAATTCCATGGTGTGGCATGTAGTATGCCGGTAAATTTAGCTCGTCTTTGGGAACTGGTTCAATCCAATTGCGTCGGAGATAATCCTGAATAACCTCTGTATAAAGAGCTTTCATTTCGGGTTTCTTCTCGAATTGGCGTTCCGTGGAAAGAAATTGGCGAACTGCTTGTGTTCGTGAGGATCCCAAATTGTCAGGACTTTGTTTGAATGGCAATTGAACCTGAAATCGCCCATCAGGAGTCCGTTTATGTGTGCGGACAAAATGATCTTCGGCCATCTTGTGTTCATCTGTAGGTGACATCTCTTCGGGAATGTTCTCCACTTCCCAGAATCGCTTAAGAGCATCATCAAGTGAACTTTCCGCGGAGACATGGAAAACATTTGAGACAGGAGAGGGCTGGCTATGATGTTCACCCACGACGACATACCCGAAGACAGTTTCGCGAAGATGAGGCTTCCCTTGGCCCAATGATATTGAGTGGTTGAGAAAGCTTGACCAATAAGGGTCTCCACCAACAAGGAGATCCACAGGTTGCGACTGGGCCCAGGCTGGGTCCGCCAACTGGATATTGGGAGGTATTTGGATCTCACGTAAATCGGTGGGCCAATTTGGTATATCACCAGCTATCTTGGGGAGCACGTAGCATGGGAAAGTAAAGGTATCATCCGTAAGACGGGAGGTAATGGTTGCTGTGACCTTGTACTTCACTTGAGACGGCAGGTGTCCTACCCCAAGGATTGAGACGTCCGATGGTGATTTGGGCAGTTTAAGTCTCTGATATAAGTTAGTAGTCATCACACACACTTGTGCCCCGCCATCGAGTAGAATTCGACACGATATCTTCTCCCGATTCCTTGTAAAGACGTCTACCATAGCTGTGGCTAAATAAACTCGAGGTGGAGTTGAAAGGGGACCACTGCTGAATGATAGAGATGAAGCAAAAATATTTGCTGGGGAATCTTTGGCTTTCGATGGTGCTGGAGGATTGTCCTTGGACGAGTCCGAGGCTGGAGCATCTTTTGGTGGTGGATCAGAGGGTGCAGAATTTTCAAATCTTTCGTGCAACAGAATGTTGTGCCGGCGTTGGCATTTTCGGCACTTGTGAAATGTGCAAGTGTGCGTCATATGTGAAGCGAAACAGTTCCTGCACAGGCTTAAACGTTTAACGGTATCAAATCTTTCTTGAGGCGTTTGTGCAAGAAACTTCTCACATTGGTACATTGGGTGACTGCCGTCCTGACAACATTTACAAGTGTTGGATCCAGAAGACTGGAGAGTGGCTATCTGCCTTTTTGCCGGTTGTGGTTTAGTGGAAGTGGAATTGGAAGGTTTCGTGTTTGGAGTGGAATTGGAGATATTGCTTGCGTCTTTGCATCTTTGTTGTAAGAAATCCAGGAATTTCTTCATGGTTGGAATCTCATCTCCACATTCACGACCCCATAACATCTTTGACTCAGAATCCAGTCTATCTACCACGTAATGGATTAACCATGGGTCTCTTTGACTTATTTTCATGGCATCGACCGCCATCACTGATCCAGAGACTGTATTGTAAAGCCGATTGATGGATTGAGAATTGAATGACGTAATGCGTGAGAGATTGTAAAAAGCACGGACATGATCTCCCACTATCTCATTTTTGCGTTCGAATTTTGAGGTTAGGAGTTCCCAAGCTACTTCAAAATTGGGTCCCGTAAGGGGCAAATTCTTAACGAGTGCTTCTGCATCACCTGACAGAGCTGACATCAAATAGTCAAGTTTTTGTACTGGTGATATATTTGGATGCCTGGTGACGCTCGATTGGAAGCGATTTTTGAAGGAAATCCATTCCGAAAAACGGCCATCAAACTTGGGTAATGAGATATGTGGTAGTTTAGTAACATTGGCAGATGAGTTTGAAGAGAATGAGGAAATTAATTGTTCCATTTGGAGGCGATGTTGTTTCATTTCTTTACTGTGACGTTTATCAGCTTGCTTCATCATTTCTCTCATCACGGTGACAAAATCCTTGGTATCCACAGAAGCTTCCTCAGAATCTTCCTCTTCCTCAGAATCGTCTTCTGCCTCAGAATCTTCTGGAATATTGTCTAAAAGATCCTCTAAGGTGGCGATTAGCTGGTCACACCTTACGTTAAATGCTTGTTGCTGGGTATTTTCCACGAGAACCCTTTCTCCATCGTGAATCTCAGAAATGATATCTTGGTGTACCTCGGCATACTTTTCCTTCATTGCCTTAACCAATTTCAGCTGGTCTTTGAGTATTTTGTTTCCCCCAATGCTGAGTTCCTCATGGTTAAAATCGTTGAGGTAATTCTCAACACGTGTCACTGCAGAAACAATTCCTCCACGCCTTCGAATGCTCGGCATGATGACTGTTGCTAGCCCAAATGGGATCGAAGAGGACCAAAAATGTCCTTGACTCCCTCAGACAAACCTTCAAATATAAGAATGAGATGTAATTTAAATCGTCTGGAACTTCCCTGAGATCTTCTCCAGCTTTTCCTCACCTTCAATTAGAAAGAGTGAATGCAATATGAATTAGTATGAGCCTTCCGGAGATCTCCTCGAGTCTTCCCTCACCTTAAATAGTGAATAAATAAAGGAATTTAATATAAAAAACCATCCGTGATCGGAGGAATCAAAAATGTCCTTGACTCCCTCAGACAAACCTTCAAATATAAGAATGAGATGTAATTTAAATCGTCTGGAACTTCCCTGAGATCTTCTCCAGCTTTTCCTCACCTTCAATTAGAAAGAGTGAATGCAATATGAATTAGTATGAGCCTTCCGGAGATCTCCTCGAGTCTTCCCTCACCTTAAATAGTGAATAAATAAAGGAATTTAATATAAAAAACCATCCGTGATCGGAGGAATCAAAAAATTTCCATGCGGCGCCTCGTGGGGTTTAAAAGATAGCCTTTAACTCACTAAACTTCACTTTATTTTAATCAATACCCTTATAAAAACTAAATGTCCCTATCACCACTTTTATTTCAATTAATTTTAATTATAAATTTTCTTCCAACTCCCTTGATTTTCCACTTTTCTTCTCACTTTCACACTTTTTCCTTCACGTTGCCCGTAGCGGTTGTTTTTTTT
>NW_026604636.1:0-18075 GCF_024763615.1 Phlebotomus papatasi
TGCATGGACATGTTTCAAACCTCTCCTGTAGAATCCACGAAAATCGTTTTTTAGCGCACATATTCTTGATTTATGAGTGTCAAAAACGTGTAGATCCAAAATTTGGGCCCGACCTGAGAAGGTCGCATTTCATCTCGGACAAAATGCACATACACCAATTGTACTGGGTACCCACCCCCTCCCCTCCCACACCTCTATATCCCCCCACCACTTCTCAGAATCCGATGACGTCATATTTAACTTTTTCATTAAAATTTACACATTACACTCATTTTTTAACGTTATTTTCCCACTTGACTTGGATTTTTTTTACAAATTTTTATTGCGTTTGGTTCTTTGCCACTAGCAAGTGCGAAAGCAACTGCGGGAGTAGTTATGATACCTTTATCAACCAATTCGGTATTTTCGGGATTTTAACCGGCTAATACAACTCAATAAACCTTTATCGATTTAGCCCTGATAACACAACTTAAACAAACGCAATAAAAATTTGTAAAAAAATCCAAGTCAAGTGGGAAAATAACGTTAAAAAATGAGTGTAATGTGTAAATTTTAATGAAAAAGTTAAATATGACGTCATCGGATTCTGAGAAGTGGTGGGGGGATATAGAGGTGTGGGAGGGGAGGGGGTGGGTACCCAGTACAATTGGTGTATGTGCATTTTGTCCGAGATGAAATGCGACCTTCTCAGGTCGGGCCCAAATTTTGGATCTTGTTAACCGAATCAGTGAGATCGAGGCTTAACTTTTGCAAACACCTGAGGAACGACCCTCAGACTCCACTGCACTGCCTGGGCACTCGTCACATACTGAGTGACTGGCCGAGCAATGAGCGAATATCTCGCCTCGAGGTGCACGCTATGCTCGTGTGGGACATACCGTTAGGGTATAAACTCTATGGGTAAGCCACAGCAGAGGGATTTTACGCTTATCGTGGCTTTTCGTCTAACAATCGGCCATTCCTGATGAATCACCGTCCTCGGTGTTAGGAGAACGCAAGGGCAAGGGATTAGGCCGCTAGACATGTATCCACTGGCAGACATTGCGCAATGCAATGAGACAACCAGTGCGTCCAACTCTATATTATACCCGGTGGGTATCGAGGAGGAACCATCTATACCAATCTTTCGTATGATAGTACGTGAGAGAAACGAACTAAATTCTCGTGACGCTCACCAAATCACTGTGATTGGCATAGACCGTGAATTCTAACCAGAATCCACCATCGAGCTTCTTTAGTTGACTGGCTCGACACTTGCGCAATTTTGTTGGACGTCCTCTGGAACATGTAGTCTAGACTTTCTTCGGATCCGACGTTTCTGTTCGGTTCGGTGGCCACCATGCGATGCCTGACTACGCTCTAACTGCTACCGCTCTACCATCCGTACGATGTTATGACATCTAGATGGGAGTAACGAGCGGTCAGTCAGCATCTGAAACGAAAACTCGAAACCGATCGTTAGATCTGCCCAACTGCAATTTTACTGCAATCTAATTTAACTCTGAGACCAAAACCTTCAAGTAACATATTACAACCTCAGAGTCTCATGTTACTCATGTATAATCAGGAATGTGGTTTTGCCTTAATAAAACACCTAGACATTCTGATCTTGTCTAGTTTCACCTCTTGGGCATATAGTTTCTTAACTCGTCTGCATTTTGCAAATTTCTTATTTTAAATAATTTCAAATAGCCTTGGAACAGCCTTCTTTTCTCCGCAAAGACGGGTAACGCTTGCGTAAACAATTCATTGACCTTTCTTAAGGAAATCAGCTAGACTACTACTTTCTTCACTAGGATTCGCCTTAAACATTCATTCAAATGAATTACCAACTGAAGAAAGCAACTGTTGTTCCCATCAATGAATTTCAAAATTAGAGAAGATTTGACAGAGGATTCGTATTCTAAAAATACTACCACAGATAACCCATCCATACTTTGGTTTCTTGACTACTACAACTTTTTAGCTTGTCATAGAGCCAAACCGAAACATAAAGTACTTCTCATCTGTGTCCGATCATTTCTTCACTCCAAAGAGAACAATTAATGGGGAACAGACAGGGTTAACTGAAAAACAACCATTCACTGGTACTTAACCAGAACTTCCATTAGTTTATAAGTCAGCGGAAAGGAGTTACTTTAAACCTCAATTAACTTTGAACTAACCATGATCTTTTCCTGTATTAAACCCTTCCCGCTTTTGATTAGTATTTCGATGAATTCAATCATCAACTCTGAGCCATCTTAATACTCATAAATGGACTTCATAATCTGGATAAGAACTGGAAGATAACCACAGATAACCATAACAGATTTTAGTTCACCGCTTCTGTGACTGTTTGCCTGGCCACAAAGCTGAATCAAAGCCAAAATATCTCAGATCATCTGTATCAGGGGACAGCTTTCACGTCCGCACAGTCAGTTAGACTGAAGAACACTCATAAATATCTTCTCTCTATTTTAGTTTTCAGACTCCTGCCAATATTTTCTTTAATGCAGTGCCATATTCAAACTAAAATATCTTAAGTTATCTCCATGGGCAACATTTCCAGTGAGGTCTCGAAAATGGAACACTGTCAGGGTTAAAATAACTGGAACTTGGTGATCTTATGAAACACACAACCCCGCGACCATTCATTGTCCATCTTATTCCTCGGAGAACAATGGAGAATACAACCAACATGAATTCATTTTTACTGCAATAGGGCTTTGAAGTAGACCTCTTACGTCTACAAACATTTTCAGATCAGTTTGTCAACTTGTAAACCGGAACCAGTTTTCGACATTCAATTTGTCACAGGATTACCCTCGGCCTATAACTAGAACTGCAAGTACGACATTCTGGGTCAACACTGAAATGTATGTCAAATTGTATTATTGCAATCACTGTCTGACTAATGCCTCTGAAGAATATCCTAGATTATTCTGCATTTTCTGGAATTACACACTCGACCCCAAAACTCTCTTCCAATCGTTCGAGTATATCGATCAGGAAAGTCTAACAGCAACCAACATATTCAAAATACATTAAACTAATTCTTATAGAAATAACTGGACCTTTTCTGGACAATCAAACCTTAAATCTCAAAATCGTGGAACTTCTTCTGGAACTCTGGATATTTACTTTTAGAATATGCTGTAACCCGATCTATCTTCTATTCTGATCGTTTAAGAACTGCTTGGTTCAAGACCAGAGAACGATCTGTACTCAATTGATGAAATCGACTTCAACACAAATCTCAATTCAACCAATTTCAATTCAACTATTCTTAATTCTCCTTATTCCCTATCTGCGTATCTATGATCACCGTGTGATATTTGCTTCGTTAACTATGATTTATGAGACTAAGTACTATTTCACCTTTCGACTGTTATTTAACCATGAGTCAACCGAAATGGTATCTTTGGTCAGTTCCAAGCAAACCAATTTAGATCTAACAGTAACTCTAATATGGACCATAGTTGCGGAACTTCTGGACCATAAACACCAATAACGGCAAATGATGTCATCAACTAGAATGAAAGATTACTAGCTCGCTTATAAACTAAAAACAGCTTAGTACTTCAGAGATTTATTTGAGCTTATAATATATCTCAACTGGGTAACCGGCAACACAACAATTTCTCGAACTTGGACAGATTAACAGAACTTCATTTTTCTATAACCACTTGATGTCTATGCATTACCTTGTAATTCTACCCTACCAACCATTGGCCCAAATGTCCGTCTTTTCAGGACGATAAGTGTCAACAATTGATAACAGGGATTCGAATTGTCATAACAGAACATCAAGTTGCCATCTGCATGATTGAAGTCGAACTGATGGCCTTTTGAAAGACAGAGCAGTTCTGAAAATCTCTGACTATTACTGCATCAGGGCAATCCCCACACCTGGATCAATTGCAGGGAAATTACTCAAAGTAGTGAAAATCATATTCACCAACTTTGTGGTCTTCGTGGTCTTCCTTAAGTTTGAAAGCCAAAGGACTAATCTATAATTGGGGTGAAATACGGCTTTCAACATCAAAGCCTTTGAAACACCAACCACTAACTTTACCGAGACTGAATCTCATTTCTTAGGGAAACGTTTCAAACTCAAATACCGGTTTTGACTTTGGACCCCATAAGACATTCAGCTACAACAACTATTTTTAACATAGTTCATATCATCTGAAATCTGCGACAATAAAATCTAGAACCTGGAAGTATAACTCAATCTATTCATCGGGAAGCTGACTCACATCATTTTAATAAATTAGAGGAGCCATTATAACTCTGCATGTTCTAGATTTCAACTTCAGGTTTCTGGGTTCATATTGTGGACAATGGCAACCATTTTCTAAATTTCTGTGGAGGCAAAAAGATTCCTTTCGAAGACCCATCATTGCCATGAATTATCTGTCTGACCGAGCAGACAAACCCACGCACTAATTAAGCAACACCTTGAAAGGTCTAGGTGACAGAAATGAGATAATTCCAGCACAACTATCTGTTTCATAAATAACTAGAAAGAAACTAGAAACCACTTTTGAACCAGAAAGAAACAAAATGACTCTTTTGTGGAACCCAGACATCTTCAGAATTTATTCTGAATAATTTTAGTAACTGCTCAGATAATTAAGGCTCAGGTTCAAACTCAAAGATTTCCAAGTTTAGTCTGAACAAGGTTCGATATCATTTCGGCACCTTTTCTTGGTTAGCAGGGGACAAAACACGTCAAAGATCACCTCCTTTTTTTAAATCTGTAAAAGGACAATCTCCAAAGTTCTGTCATCTTAAAACTTTACCAGGAACTTGTTTTTCAAGAACTTGGGAAGGACAATTTACCCAAGACAACCAGGAATATTAATCATCATGGCCTAATTCTCAATCTGCAACAGTTTTAAATAGAATAAAGAAATATCACAAAATATTTCCCTTGAAATTTTCTTCGACCAGAGCATAAAGAACAAGTTCTGGAATTAAGTTGAAAACTTAAACAAATTTTCTCTGATTCAAATCCTTTCAGTTAAATTCATTAGGCGCCAATCGAGCTAAATTATATCATTAATCATTAAGATCTTCGCCATTAATTTACAATTTAACTAAAAATGTATCTGAAATCAATATATTTTATCATAAGTATTTTAATAGAAAATATCGCGGAAGAATATTCAGAATATCTTCCTTGAAATTTTATTTCAAACAGCTTACAAAATTTAATTCGAAAGCATCAATTTCTCTTGGAGTTCTACTTGTGCTTAACTTCAGCTAAAACCATTCAATTAGGAATTGATTTTTTTTTTTTTTAAATTGAAATCAATAAAACATTTTTTTCTAATTATTCATTTTCTGCTTATTCAAATAAAATGAATTTTCTGAGTGTTTTCTTTTGCTTTACTGCGACAACTAACACTCACAATTAATTTACAATTTATCGAAAATAACATTCGCAAAAATCTGATTTTTCTCTGTGTTATAAAGTTGCATCGATTTTTCCGAGTGTTTCTATTATTTTCCCGCAACAACAACACTCTTGATTTGTAATCAATTTAATTCAACATCGCGAAATTTATTTATTTTTTTTTAATTCTCAGAATATTTTAGGAGGCCGTGAAATGCTGAAACTCGCAAATAAATTCTTAAAAATTCTGCTTTTTTTCTCGCAGCATTTGCGGCATAATTTTCTCTGAGTGCATTCTCTTCGAGCATCACTCAGCATTTCACTCAACAAATACAAATAAAATAAATGTGTGCACTCACCAGCAGCAACTTGTTTTGCACACGCTGTAGCTGGAACATTCTGGAAAGAGAACAGTAAAACGCCTCTCTCTCACTCTCATTCACACTCACATGGCCGGCCATTCACACAAATGCATTCAATTTCATGGGGAAAAATCATGGGAAAATGCGGCTTTTCAGGGAAAAATTAAGACAACAATTTCCCTTTAATATTCTTTTACCTATTTCCACCGATCACGAATGCCGATGGTCGCTGCTTTCGCGGATTTTCCTCGATGAAAATCCCCCGAAGAGATGCTCTCTTTCTCTCCTTCGGCTGCTTTCCGCCGTCTTTTCACGGCTTTTCCGGCACTTTTACCACCTGGGATGCACTTGGGGTTCCTTGGGGCTTCTCTGAGCCCCTTCTAGACCCTTTTTCCGTGCTTTCCCAACACTTTTCCGCCGTACTTTGGGCAAAAATTCCCTTGAAAACCGGCCTTTGTGTGCTTCTTTTCCAAGAATTGGAGAATGTTCCAGAACATTCTCTCGCACACGCCGGCGTTTCAAGCTCATTTTACCCAATTTTCCGGCTTTTTCACTCACTTTTCACTATCACGTGACTCACTACACTCACGCGGGCTAGGTTGCGATCCCATTCTTCTGATTTGTTAACCGAATCAGTGAGATCGAGGCTTAACTTTTGCAAACACCTGAGGAACGACCCTCAGACTCCACTGCACTGCCTGGGCACTCGTCACATACTGAGTGACTGGCCGAGCAATGAGCGAATATCTCGCCTCGAGGTGCACGCTATGCTCGTGTGGGACATACCGTTAGGGTATAAACTCTATGGGTAAGCCACAGCAGAGGGATTTTACGCTTATCGTGGCTTTTCGTCTAACAATCTACACGTTTTTGACACTCATAAATCAAGAATATGTGCGCTAAAAAACGATTTTCGTGGATTCTACAGGAGAGGTTTGAAACATGTCCATGCAAAAGGAAAATCTCCAATTTCATTTTTTTGTTGCAAATGATGCTTTTCCAGGAAATCATTCCGGAATTTAGTATTTTTATTAAAAAAAAATCCTAATTTCACGTGTGCAGAGGATCATATTTCAACTGGGAATGGAATTTTTCCAAGAAAAGTTGCGATCGTGTAAGTGTATTTTACTAGGGCCATCAAGTCTTGTTCGAAACATGTCCTAGTGCACACAAAGAAGGAAAATCTCAAATTTCATATTTTTATCACGTATGGTGTTTTTCCAGTAAAATATCGTACAATTTTGAAACTTTTATGAGACATTTTTCATTGCACGTGTGAAAAATAATATTTCAATTTCGCAATATTGGATAATTTTTTAAGTGATGCATAACTTGAACAGGATATTTCAACCAAGTGTGTAAAATTGTTGTTATTCTATAATCGACAGTCAAACCAATAAGTTTGTTTTACGAAAGATAGGCCAAGCTAATTCACGGAGAATACATATTTCGGATACACAATAACATGGTGAGTTCCATATTTTTGAATAAAGAAATTCATAAAAATTATATTTGACGAAACTGTTTTGCAGTTTTTGATAAATCATAATCCTACGAAAGAAGACGCTGAGAAAATTTTGGAAAGATTTACACGAAAAAGACCACATTCCGATGACCCGCCATCTTGGATAGAAGAAATTTTAAATAAAATGGAACGTGACATAGCTTCTGAGAAGTTACACAAAATTCAAAGGAGTGAGGTAGAGGAGTCTAACAAAGAAGTTGAAGATCAACTCATGTGTAAAAGAAAAGATAAGCTCACAGAAAAATACTTTGAAAAACAGGAGAAAAATCTTTACCTTGTAGAATATGTGACTGATTCAGAAGGAGATCAAGTACCTGCGGAAGATTTTTTATCTGATTTTGAGGAACAAACGTTATATTATTCTAGGAAACCTGCTTCAGATCATGTATATTCATCTGAAAATTGTAGTAGTGAAGTATAATTTTCTATATCATTTGCAATAAAAAGTTAAAAGTATAAATTTAGAGCGTTTTTAACCCAAAAATCCCTCTCCCTTTTCTTTCTTTCGTTGAAAATTGTTCACTACAAACATTTTTCACAATTATTTAACATGGTGTATCTTTAAAAAATCACTCAGAAAAAATCTATATCGCAATGAGTACGCACAGCTTGAGACAATTAGCAGAAGCTTTGGCAAAAGAAAAATCAGAGTCTGATTTGGTGCAATTTATTTTACATAAAAAGACAATTGCACAAATGATCGACCTACTTTATGAAAACAAAAATGAGATTTTACGTCGCGGTGTAGTGGAAAAAATTTCAAGAAAAATGAAAAATGGAAAAAGCATGACTATTTTGGAGAAAAAACAATTGATGGTACAATTCTTTAACACTAATGATGAAAATACAATTGATAATTTGTTCGAGATATTCTTTGGCGATCAAATTTTGGATTGTGATAATGTAGAAGCAGAATACGATATTGTACAGCAATCACATAAAATCTGCAAAATATGCTACAACAATGAATACGATACCGCTTTCCTACCTTGTGGACACGTTGCTGCTTGTCAAGGATGTGCTTCAAAAACAAGACATTGCCCTATATGCCGAGAGCCATACGTTGAGACTACAAGAATATATTTCTCGTGAAGAAAACAAAAAATGAAGTCAAGATTTTTTTTGTGTAATGAAAAACTACAACCGACTAAGTTATAAATAAAATTGATTGTAAAACAATGAAATGAGTTTTCTTTCGCATCTGATCAAAGTATCATTATTTTTTTTTGTTTTTATGATGCCATCAACATGAGGAATCATGTTAATTGTTTAAAAGTAGTTGTATGCAATCGAGTAGATTTTGTCAAAGAAGTTCGATACAATCATTTTTGATTGTGCTATAAAATGTAATTAAAACAATCCTGCTAATGCTGCAAAGAAAAAATCAGATTACGTTGAGAAAAAATGTCAGACGCCACTTTGAAGATTTTTTTTCACGTGAAAAAAATATTTTGATGCAGAAAAAATGCAAGATGATAAAAAATATGATATCTCTCTGCAGATTTTTTTATGTTGGTAAAATTTTTCAGTGCATTTTCATATTGATTTTTTTCATGATGCATCAATGAAACATGTCGTGTTTTTCTTGATGCATAGATGAAACATTGTGTGATGTTGAAATAATTGATTGTAAAACAATTTCTTTTCACAACAAGACAAAATTCTCACAAATAATTTTATTTCATTGACTTTAATCTTGCTCACATAGCAAATGTTGAGATGAAAAGGGAATGTTGGTATAGATAAATATTGGCATAATGCATAACCCTGTGCAATTGAAGTTTCATTTTTTTCTTCTTTCTTCTTATCTTAAGAGGATTCAGATTGCAAATATACAAGATTAAAACAATTTACATTTACGTTTTCTCATCTTTATATTTGACGTCATTTGATTTTTATACACATGTTACATTTAAAAAAATATTTGGCTTACTTGCTACAAAAGGGATGTCATGAAACAGGCGAAAATAATTGACTGGTGGATCAAAAGTATTGCTGTTTGAAAAATTAGAATTTTCCAATCTTTGCACACCTAAAGATTTACAAACATTGCTGTATCTCTCAAAATATTCTTGTACATACCACTGTACAGAACTATTGTAAATCAAAGTTGCATTTATAAATTCAGAAAGTAACATTAATTTCTCAAATTCTGCAATATTTAGAGATAAACGATCAATTCCATTATTTTGGCAGAGAATAAGTAGTTCAGAATTTTCTACAACACAGTAACTACTAATGTTCACGCAGTTGTCAAGTTGAATATTCAGCAACTCCAGTTTCATGTTGGCATCATCCTTTCCAGCATCCTCTCCCAATAATTTCCTTAAAGTTTGTTCATTGGCACAGAACGTTGTCCATGTATTTTGGGTGAATTCTACAGCGTCAATTCCATCCCAGTAGCTTACGGCACATATTTTAGCAACTGGTGAAAAATTCTCTGGAGAAAACCCGATCGTGATAAACAATGTACATGTTCGATTTAGAAAGTAGGTGTATGCATTCAGTAGTTCAGGAGTTGTATTTTGTTGTCGATTTCTTGCATATTGTTCCTCATCCTTTCGAAGTTCCTCAGCAGGATCAAGATTATATTTGTTGAAGTGCTGCTTTGCCTTCATTACATTTGGAACTTGATGTGATCTTTCTTTTGTCTCCATATTTTCAGATAAGTTATTTTGTGATTTATCACTTTTCACTAAGAAAATGTCTTCCACTCATCAATAAATCAGGGATACAAATGAGACTTTTTTTCCAATGTTCAAATTCCTATAAAATATTTTAGGATCTTTTGATCGTACTGACGAAATTTCCCGAGAAAATTATGCAAACGTATGCAAAATGTTTGTTTCATACACGATGAAACATGTTTGGACATGTCATGTCATGTTCATATCTCAGAATAAAGTCTAGAGGTAGGATGCGAGGGGCAAACAGAACATTTTTCTAAATAAAAAGTGAAGTTACTTTTATTTAAATTGTTTTTCAATATAATAAATAAAATTTTGTTAACATTTATTCAGGGGAGGATGAATCTTTACGGTCAAGAACTAAAATTAATAGTATTCAGTGATGAAGTGCTAGTGAGTGCAAAGCTAAATTTCTTTTATCAGTGTAAGAACGCAATGTTTGACTTTATTTTAGTGAGTATCGCTTGAATTTTATTTTTTATGCCTATTCTACTGAGAGTCATCTTAAAAAAAATTGATCTTCTACTAAAGAAAGAGGATTTCATCTTCTATTTTGTGATATGTGTCACAGAAATATACATAAATTTGATAATGAGTCATCAATGAAAAATGCATAAGTTAATTCAGCATCCCAGGTACCGAATTATAGAAGTGTATACAACATTTCATTCATAAAAATCAATTTTGTATGAAAAGTTGGTTCCTATTTTATTTTACTCTGCTGCCATTTCTCCACATAATCAAATTCTCAGGTAAATATTGTACATATATTTACAGATTTTTTCATATTTGCTAAATTATAATAAGAGAAAACACAAATCAATAATTCACTTTGAATAATTTTGTTCTGTAATGTTGTAAAAATTCTCTAATGTCAGAGAAAAAGAACATTGTAATACAAAGTTATGAGAAATCTAACACTTTTTACATACTTTCCCACTTGCGATCAAGAGAGTTAAATGATTCATACACAAGACAAGAAATTTTGCCCACATTGACATTTTTTCATTCATCTTTTAATTCTTTTATTTTATGCATGATACAGGAGTGCAAATTTCGAATAATCCCGCACAACTGCATAAAAATGCATACCAACATCTTTGATCATCAGTTTGTTTATTTGAAAATTGAGGATCTGAAACTAAGATTCTTGAAATTTCATGGCAGTCACCATCTGCAATAAGCAGAAATTCAATATATTTCACGAAATTTATCACTTCTTATCTGAAATAACTGAATGAAAAATATTTTTTAGACAAATTGCATAAAATTGATCGTTTGATCATATCAACAAGAGATGTGAATGATGTGAGATACAATCGTGTAAGTGAAGAATTAAGATATTTTTCGGCAATTTATGTTACAATTTAAAGAAAAAAGTTAAATATTTCAAATAATATTGAAATACGCAAGCTCAAAAGTTGCATGCTTTGAAAAACAAAAAACTGTTTACATGCAAATCTCAACTCAATGACGTTTCAATATCTATTGATCAATATCCAATGAAAATGGTTTAAATTGCATGACGGCATCAACATCATGCTGTTCAATAACCAATGAAAATTATTGATAGTTCTTATCGCCAGTAAAATTAGTGAATATTGCGAAATTCCACTCAATTTTACAATTATATTGCGCACTGCAAGACATTTTTTCCATGTTGCTTCATTCATCTGAAGGAATCAAATTGTCGCACAAAGACTCATACAAATAGTCTCTCCCATATGGTCTCGAGCGCGCGAAAAGGTCTCATATTGCATTTGCATTTTTCCACACTTGGACAGTGCATACAAGCCAGAGACTATAGAGAATCCCGCTTACTGCATAGGAAAGACTTCTGACGAACCTTCTATCATGCCACAATGGCATAATGGATAAGGTGTTGGACTCGCAACCGAGAGGTCTGGTGATCGATTCCCATGGACAGCGGATCTTTCCACATACAATTGCATAGGGAGGAAAAAATTACATGAGAAAGAGTCCACCAAAGTAATTTCAGTTACATATTAAAGTTCGAATATTCAAAATAGCTCTAAAAATCGCAAAAAAGTCCAAAGCTGAAAAAAGTTCAAAATGACCGCCTAAAGCTCAGAGCTTAAAAGTCCAATATGTCCACAAAAAAAACGGTTAATATTCAAACAACAGTAGCCTGCGCAATATCCAATAAAAAAAGAGTACTCTGCGCAATATCCAATGAGATTAACAGTAACGTGCGCAATATCCAATAAGAGAAGAGTACTCTGCGCAATATCCAATCAGACAACAGTACTCTGCGCAATATTCACTTAAAATTATTAAGTCAAAGACAATAGTGGACAAGGGCTGCAAGAGTTGAGCGGGGAACGATGAATGCAGAGTTGGGGTTAGGGCAGACAGAAGGGAAACAGTATCGTGCGCAATATTCAGTTAAAATGGGGGTAGGGGGGCACAGAAGGGAAAACAGTATCGTGCGCAATATTCAGTTAAAATGGGGGTAGGGGGCACAGAAGGGAAACAGTATCGTGCGCAATATTCAGTTAAAATTATTAACCAAAAAACAGAAAGGGGGGAACTGAGGGGGGAAAACGGGGAGCGGGGATAGGGATAAACGTAGCCCATCCACCAGAGTTATCGACCCCGTGACGTACCAACAGTACCGTGCGCAATATCACATGGGACATCAAAACAGTACTCTGCGCAATTATTACTACTTATATGTTTTGAACATCCCTGATGCCAAAAATCATAAGCCGCCATTTTCGTGTCCGGCCGTTCGTAGTACGCAATATCTCTAGTTTGGAAAGAGATATCTTCATATATATATATATATATATATATATATTTTAATATTATCTACTTGCGCTTACGACGATTTATATGCTATTAGTTTTTTTAACAACCAGTTCTAAACCGGTTAAAAAACACGTTTTGTAGTTTATCTCGAAATTTATTTATGCGATTTTGAAAATCTTACGTTTATGTTATAGCCCCGAAAATTTAGACCAATTAAAAAAATTTGATTCGGTTGATTAGTTTTCGAGATATTTCAGTATAAAGATTTCAATTTTAAGAAAGATTGCTAACCCAGTGAGTACCAAATGCTAACCGATTGCAATTTAGCCGAAAATATATGTATTTTCAGCTGAATTCTGCTAACCTTGAAACAAAACTGGCGATTCAGTTCCATTTCCATATATTTGGGTAGCACTTTTTGTTCGACAACTGCTGATCAGTCAGCAAATTTTTGCTAGTTGATTCAGTAAAAATATGCTGAAACGCTGCTTTTTCAGCTAAGTGTGCTCGTTGGGAATAGCATCAGGCGGAGAAAAAGCGAGAGAAGCGGCGTCGTCGGACAAGCTTTTCCTCTTTTCCTTTACATTTAGAAATCTCTTTTTCTCAATCTCTATATGTCCATATGGTCGCAATTTTTTACACGAATTTTCGTGAGGCGCGAATTTGTTCGCGGAACTTTGTGAACCGAGAAATTTTTCTCAGATTTTAGCGGATTTTTCCGAGAAAATCATGTTAAAAGATTTTTCTACACTTTTATGTATTTCTCATCTAAATTTATTCATTTTCATGTGAAATTTTGCATATCTCAGGCCTAAAGAAGGATCTAATCGGATGTAAAGTTTGAAGCCTCTATCTCTCATAGTTTTCGAGAAAATTAACATTAAAGATTTTCAGACATTTTTATGCATTTCTCATACAGTTTTCATCATTAATAACGATAATAAGTTACATACAGTTAAAGAATTATTAAACGAAATTTGCATTATTTGTGTATAAATATCGTTCGAATTTGCCACAATCCAAATTTGCAATGAAGGAATCACACCTCTGTAAGCTGATCTAGGCTCAACACTGGCTTTTTGACTCACAGGTTGCTGGCGGAAAAGGAAAGAGAAATCCTAAACCTAAAAAGTGAGAACAAATCTCTTGAGGAAGAAAATAAATTAATGAAATATGAGCTAGAGTCCATGAAAAAAATTTTTTCTGAGACTCAAATGTCTTCCCTCATTAATGACGCCACAAAAACTAAATGGAAGCCGGCAGATATTGCCAGAGCTTTAACCTTACACTCTCGCGGCCCTCGGTCTTACAAATATTTAAGGCAGGACCTTAAATATCCTCTTCCAGCAGAATCGACATTAAGAAGATGGGCAGCAAAAATTCAAACTGCACCTGGGTTCCAAAACTTCGTTTTTCCACTTATGGCGGCACAATTTGAGTATCCCAAAGATAAGGTCACAGTCCTTTCCTTTGATGAGGTCAAAATCTCAGGGGACATGGTGTATGACCCATCAAGCGACAGGGTGATTGGACCGCATCAAAACGCCCAAGTAATAATGGCAAGAGGACTCTTTGCAAATTGGAAACAGCCCATTTATTATGACTTTGATCAAAATATGAGTCCGGAAATTTTGTTCTCTGCTATAAAAAAGGTAGAGAACGAAGGATTTCATGTGGTTTCCATAACACATGACCTTTCTGGAGCAAATCGAGGGTTATGGAGAGACTTGCAGCTGAGTGAAAATTGCACAAGGTGAAAATTTTATAACTATATTGAATAGTTGTGATGTCCTTTTGAACCTTGAAATTACCTTGAAGCTTTGGATCGTGAAAGACTTAGGAAAAATTAAGAAAAATAAACAGACAAGTAAAATCGTTGAAAATTCATGATGATGATGGTTTTGCAAAATTTCATTTAAATGAAATTTAACGATTCTTTGGTTTAAAATGAAATTAAAAAATCATTTCTGGTTTGCAGGCGATTTATATTCTGTTCTCAATTGTGTTGATTCGAGGAGACAAAACGTGGACAAATATGTGCCATTTTTTAAGTGTTAGTGAAAGAAATTTTCAGGTTTACAACTATGAAGATTACTGAGATTATTAGTGCTATCAAAGAGTCGGTCACAGCTTGAAGACGGTGTAGTACGAATTTTAAATTTTTCTTAGTATAAAATAGTTACCGCTTTTAGATCACTTATTTTGGGCTTAATAATTGCTTTATAAAATTGAAGAAAAAAATCGTATTTAATCTCATCTTTGCATGCGAATGTAATCATTTTCTACTTCTTCTTTTTCTGTTATTTCTGGTTTTCTAAATTATAATATATCTTATTCGCTAATAATATTCAATTTTTACTAGATTATGACCCAAGCTATGCTGATTATTGTAGTTAGTGACTTAGAATGCATTCTTTCAATACTATTTTTCTATATTCACCTTTTGCGCAAGCTCATTCTGCAATTATCAGATTTCAATATTCCCCTGACACTCCTCACAAATCATTTTTCTTTTCTAAATTCTATATCCGGTAACATTTAAGTAAACTTGATCCATATTTTGTTTATTTGGTGCTTTATTCATGCTTATTAGTCGTAGTTTTTCAACATGCATGTTGATTTTTTTCGTAATTGATTTTCCCATGTCGATTATTTATTTGTGTGCGATCAAAATTTTAATTTTTTCACCAACAAAAGCATTATAAATATTTGTATTTGCAGTTTCAAAGTTCCAGAAAGTGGAAATGAAATTTTTGTCATTCCGGATCCACCACACCTTATCAAGCTTCTGCGCAACCACTTTCTTGACCAAGGATTTTTCATAAATGGGCAAAAAATAACCGCGGAACCACTTCATGAATTGGTACAACTAACTGAGCAATGTGAACTAAAGATAGCTCACAAGTTGACGGCACACCATTTGACTGTCAAAAAAGCTGAGAGGCAGAAAGTTAGATTGGCAGTACAGGTGTTTTCCAATTCTGTCGCATCAGCCCTAGTGTTTTTGGGAGAGAAAAGCTTGCTGAAGTCAAAAAATTGGAAATTGACGTCAGAGATCATTAAAGTCATCAACGACTGGTTTGACGTGATGAACAGTAGAGTTCCATCCCAAGACACCAGAGAGCGGATCAAAGCATATGGCCTGGCCCTTTTCCAGCAGAATGAGATCCTGGAAAAAATGTTGGCCTTCATAGATGCGATGAGGTTGGTTAAAAGAAACCGCAAAGGTGTTGAGATCCAGGCAAGAACAAAAGCGCCTTTCCAAATTGGGATTTTAATGGCAACAAAATCATTACAATCCCTTTTTGCCAATATGCGAACAAAATATGAAATCAGATATATCCTCACAAACCGCCTCTGTCAGGACGTATTAGAGCATTTTTTTGCTTTAATACGTATGGTGGGAGGATTATCTGATCATCCTCACTGCCTGGATTTCATGCGGAGATTTAAGCGTCTCATTTGCGGATCGAAGAATTCGATAATATCTACGGAGGCAAACATCCAGGATCCTGAGACACCAGCGCAATGTGTATCGTCCTTTGAAATGATCTCCTATGATGTCATTTCATCCATCAGAGAAGAAGAAAAAGAAGAATTTAATTGTGCTGAGGAGGAATTTCACAAAGAAAGAGACATCATTGAAGAAGCTGGCCTCCAGTATGTTGCTGGGTATGTTGCCAAAAGGCGCAGAGACGACCAGGAACCGGAAATTTTGGGTACACCTTCCGCGTGGGCAGAGGAGTCTGAGACTTCGAGCTCATCATGGGTAGAAGTAGTCTCGGAAGGAGGATTAATAGTGCCTTCTGAAGAATTTTTGGAGGAAGCCAAAATTTTGCAAAAAATTTTTGAAGCTTTCAATAACACAAACGATGGCATTAATAAGGAGCCACAATATATGAAAAACCTTATGGAGTTCGCCAAAAATACCAAAGGAATAACAACCTCTCCCAAAACCCAAAAATTGACATTCCGCACGCTCACATACATCAGAATTAAGTCACTTAACAATAGAAAAAGGAAGCTCGAAGAAGATCGGAGAAACGAGAGGAAAATGAAGAAAATAAAAACATAAAAATCAAAATTGTTTGTTGATTATTCTCAAAATCTTGAATATCTTAATCAGAAATCTATATTCGCAATTATTTTGGGACCCAATTTTTAAGTGACGTAAGCCAAATGGTAACACTTCTTCAAACTCTTTTTAGGTTCTGTAGTAAAAGCCATTTAAATGCCCATTTTTAATGAAAAATCATTATAAAAAGTGCAGTGGTAGAGTTCACTCCAATTTGATATGCTCCGCCATTATTTTCTGTTAGGTGTTTCTGCTTAATTTTTAATTCAGAGAAAAGTTATCAAATATTTTGTCCACAGAAAGAGAGCTAATAAATACTCTATATACACTGATCTTATCACTTTGGCATAATATTGCATAGAATTCTTGCAGTGCAACAATGAACTTGAAATTTAAGTAAAATTCCAGTAGAATTTCTTTTTAAGTGTTAAGTACCAAATTGTAGATGCCGCCTAGCCATGAAATACGGGATTATTTTTGACATTATCAAACATGTGATCATAAAAAAAAAAACATTTTACAAAGTTTGAGCTTAATCAGCGGGCACTTAATCTTTCTTTGGAGAGGAATAGGTGAGATTATTTAGTATGCTTCCTCTCTAAAAGAACTAAAATTTCTTGTGTGAAAATATTTTTATTTCTATAATTGCAGTATATTTGTGGCTAAATATACAACTAATTAGAACATATAAATCATTTTTGAATTGAAATTTAAGAAAAATATGCAGATTAAATATTTCACAATTTATAGCCGGCTGACTCAATATCAATTTGAAAGGCGCCGCAGATAATTTTTCACTTCACACCTCCGAAGTGTCAAACTTGCTGTGCTCTTTTGTCCTTTGTTTGGATAATGGATCTTGGGCAAAATGAAGTGTTTTTCTTAAGTTTTTAGGTGTAAATTGCTCTAAATAGTGTAGTTTAAGGACCTCTGTGGCCTTTCAGAGGCTGTGACGATTGTCAAAGATGATTGTGTTTTGTTTTTTGTAAAGATTCACGGAGATTCAGTGCACCAGTTACCAAGTGAGTTTTTTCTTAATTTTACAGTTTTAAAGCACAGAATCCTAAAAAATCTTGATTAGGAAGCCTCTCCTTGAACAAATATTAGAGTATTGAACTGTATGGAGATGAAAAGATGATTTTATGAGCATATTGAAAGTGTCCGTTATTTTTGCAATTTTGGAATACCCCAATACTCCAGCCGCTATGTTGTGAGCACACCTTCTTAGATCGTTACACCATGACTAGAACTATAGAACATAATAATCCCTC
>NW_026604637.1:0-18014 GCF_024763615.1 Phlebotomus papatasi
GGAAATCTTCTGAGTCTTAGGAAATTATTCTAAACATTTTCCTCCATATAATTTCATCAATTTCAGGATTTTTAAAATTCGGGATTTTGGCTTTCGGGATGTTGGCTTTCGGGATTTTGGCCTTTTCGGGATTTTGGCGTTCGGGATTTTGGCTTTCGGGATTTTGGCTTTCGGGATTTTGGCTGCCTCCGATTAATAAGTATAGTTTTATTAAATTAAACTCATCCTGATTCACATTACAGGGTTTGAACTTAAATAACTGTGCAACTTTAATTAAACTTAATTAAAATTAAATGTTTTGTGTGTTTTTAAATAGTATCATCATAATTAAATAGTTAGTATGTTTCTAACAATCAGAAGTGGAGCTATGACATTTTAACACATTCCTTACTGTGGTACCTTTTAACAGGTTTATGTATATGATTAACATTTGAAGATTTTATGAATGTGATAGAAGGAGTGCAAGAAATGAATAGTTAAAAAAGAATATTGGTTGATTATTCATAATTTCCTTGGAAGCAGAGGATATCACCTTGTGGCGTAGGTACCACACTTACTATATCATTATACATCGTACACAAATTGAGTGAATTTGATTAATTTATTTTTGGAATTAGCAATTTATTGCAGTCGGGAATGAATTTTTAGTTACTTATGCTTTCGGCACATTTTTTATTTCGATAAAACTTCATGAAATCAAAATTCGTGTTCTTTTCTTGCTCGAAAGATTTGAATTAATCTATCCCACTCTTTCGGTCTCAAAATTGGACTGAACTAAATTTAATTTAGCGTGATGTTCAAATGAAGAAGAAGAGTGCGAAAGAGAAGGATAGACGTAATGCAAAGTAGTTAAGAAAGAAAAGGATGTGAATTTCGGTTACATGAAAATTTACCAATCAAAAAAGTGTGCCAGGACCATAACACTGAGAAAAAAAGAGGGTGCGATTCACTTTTTTCCTTGTAACTTTAACACTTTTTAGGTGTAAAAATATATCAACATTTTTTAATGTTAATTTTACACCTTTTTAAGGGAAAAATTAACATGAAAAAGGGTAACTTTAACCCCCAATACACCTACAAAGGGTAATATTTACACCAATTTCGGATCAATACTGCAGGGTAAAATAAACATTTCCGGAATGTTATTTTAACTTTTTCGGATTTCTCTCAGTGAAGGAACTAATTCCAAAATATGAACATTTTACACCCAGAATTTCTAGTACAATGGCCGAATGGGTTAAGAAATTGTACGGCTTGGAACTCGGGACGTAGGGGTCAAGGGACTCGAGTTTCTTATGTTTTTGATTAAAAGTTCTACCAAAATTGAGCACCATCCACTTAATAATTTTTTTGCTTAAATTAGTTAATGTTGAACGCGAAATATGCTTTCTGATTCACTATATAAAGAGCGAATTTGACAAGAAAAACTGTAGCAATAAATGTTAAATTTATTGGTGAATAAAATTTAAATTTAAAGTCTATGAATGAATATTTCAATGGAGCTCTTGAATGGCGCTGAACGTATCTTTTTCTACTACGCTTATGACTTCATATGAAGCATGTTCATATATAAAGTTGTTCCACATAGTCTGAATATGTGAGTTCAAGCACAAAACAACATTTCGGTGAATCCCAGCAGAGAAACTAGAGTGATTTGCACTCTTTTTCCCTCATTTATTCCGACAATCGTGCCACAGAGGAAATGAGACCAATAAAAAGAATGTTCCTCTGTAGCGAATAAGAATAGTGAGGAAGTATTTTAATCTTTCAAAATGGTATAGTAAATTTCATATAATTTTACCCATTCACTCTTTCTCGGTAAATCCCTTATCCTCCAGACGTTGTGAGCCGATGTGAATGGGGGGCTGCACCACCGAAATTAGTGGAGACATTCAATGGACCAGCACCATTCGTTATCATCCATCATTCCTACATTCCCGGAGGTAGGTTATACTTGTGGATTCCATTCATCACACTGCTGGACTTGACCTGGAATTATATTTAGTTATCTTTTAATTAAGAATGCCACAGTAGCAGTGAGTGTATCAAAGCTATGCAAAGCATGCAAAAATTTCATCAAAATGATCGAGGATGGAATGACATCGGATACAGCTTTGGCGTTGGAGGAGATGGAAATATTTACATGGTAATTTATTTTTTATAGTCCTTAAATACGAAGAAGCAACGTTTTTTAATCTAGATCTCTCAAATAATTCAATGAAATATAATTATAGAGAGTAGGGGGAGGTGGAGTTACTTTGAGCTATGGGGCTAAATTGTTATACGTTTTCTTCGTCCATTTCTTAATGAAGCTGATCCTTACAATTTTTTTTTGATCCTCATTTATTTTGTCTATCCAAATTAGATCAAGTTAAAACCCAGTTTCTTTTAGGAATATGCGATGAAATCCTATAAAAATGTATCGTCTACAGCTCAAAGTAGCCCCATCTCGCCCTAACATAGTGCAATTTCATATTTCAATTAATTATGTTTTAATTAATTTGTAGTTTTCTAAGATATCTCGAAAAATATACTCTTGGGTATTTTAGAGTCATATTGAGAATTTCTGTGTCTTAAGACAGAAGTACTCAGAAATTTAATTATAATTTTTCTAAAATTTATTTAATTTAATACTTCAAGTCGAATATATCACTAGTAACATTTATATTAGAGCAAGCTTAAAATTTTCAAATTCACAATTTAACTTAGTTTTTTTCAAAGTTTAACTGTGCTATCACACTAGTATTTTCATAATTTAAATTTAAATTCAATTTAGCCAATTGAGCGTTATAAGATTTCTAGAATTTACTTGAAAATTCTCACAGCCAAGACACATTTTGCAAGAAATTTGCTGAATTTTAAATAGTGCCGCGAGATTTTTGATTATGAATGACTCCGGAAAATGTGTAATATAAAATGCCTTATAAGTCACTTATCTGTTATGCAAAAGAATCCCCAAAGCCAGAAGAAAGAGTTGTAGGCAAGGGGGCTCATGAAAAGACTCCCAACTGCAATTTCTTGACACAACAATTTCCTTCGAATTCCTTTGGAGGAACTCAGCAAATTATTCCCCATACTGAAACTTCCACATTTAATGTTATTTTAGCATGATTAAACATGTTTTGGTGGGCCAAGTATTATTTTATATCAATAACTAAGCGAAAATCTTTCAATTAAAATGATTTTTAATGAAAACTTACGCATAGGAACAATTCATCTGAAAACTTCACAATTGAGCTCTTTCTTAACCTTACTTTTTATAAAGGTCTTGGAACTTCTGACAAGTTTACAGAGATTTTAATCGGTTATGAAGCAATAAATCAATCGTCAAATCAATTGTATTAATCCTATGCTATTTTAGGCATTTTTATGTGATTTATAAATCGGTTCAAATTTGTAGTGAACTGGTAAACCGTAAATGACGAGAAAGTATTTTTGAGTGTATTTTTGAAGTCACGGTTTCAATAATTCCGCAAACGTTGACACGCTTTACCATCCCTTTTATACTAAAACGATAAAATCGGACAAATGGCATAATCTGAGCAAAAAGTGATGTATAGGCGACATAATCATCAAAATCGATTAAGCTGGTGTCGACATAATTGAAGTTATGTTTTATAAAAATTTCTTTTTTGGCTATGGCGGTCCTAATGTTGGTCCTACTAAGTTCAAATACTTTATAAAATTGTAGCGCTTTTATGAAAGCTTTTGTTTGCGCCCCTACTCATCAGATTAGGTCAAATATAACCGGAGATATGGCATATTGAATTACGTAAACTTTAACCCCCTATACCTCCAGTTATATTGTAAGTAACCACAACGAGTCCACTTCACTTTTGAGAGACTTTATAGCCTAAACTATAACACTCTAAATGTCTAAATCTAAAATTTGATCAACATGAACAATGGCGTTTATGAGAAAAAAAGGAACTGTATAATTGTGATTTTGTGAACTCCCTATATTACAGGGAAGTGTGGTAGGGTAAGTGTGCCATATTTCGGCATAGTTGCAAATAAGCACTGAAGTCCTAAATTTGAAATGCAATATTTTTAATACATATTGATATTTCTTGTTACCTCCTTTTCGGGAGAGTTGTGTGGAACCTTGAAAACTAGTTTATCATCTTTGTTTTCTTTAAATCAGTTCCTAAAATATTGAAAAATTAGTAGAAATGTGGACATTGCTTTGGGTAGTTTTCCGGCCACTTTGAGTGAAATACCGGCCACCTTTTTTCTGACCACCTTTTGTGAAACAACGAATAGAAAATTTCAAAACGTCATACGAAACGAGTTTAATATTTAGTTTAATACGTTTATATGACCCACAAGTCCTGAAACCTTCCGTGTAATTTGTCCTGAAGACCTGAAGAGTACCATCTCAAATTTACGCGCAGATTCCCGTAGCAATTTGCCCTTCCTGAACTCTTCCAAGGCCTTTTCCACATCATCTTTTTCATAGAAGCGATGTTTTTTTTTCTTATGGACATTATAGAATTCAGAAATTGAAAAAAAAAAACATAAAATGAATAAGAAATTTAGGAAAGCAAAAGATGTTGCCGAAATAGGCAACACTACCTCACTGGAGAGACGCTCACAAAGTATATACTTTTTTACGCGAAATACAGGATCCAGCTGGGAAATTTTACCCGAAATTTAAAGATTGATTCACTATTAACATAAACAAAAAGAATCTTTAATGAAAACTAATCGATTTTCATGAAAAACACCGAAGGCAAACCTTCTGCACTTCACTACAAATCACAAGACTGCTAGTGATCCGTCACATTTTTTGTAAGACTCTTTCCACACTGAGTTTTTACAACGCAATTTAAATTCAAATTATACCTAAAATTTAACGGTCTTTGTGTTAATACATCTTAAAATGAATAAATATTTAAAAGCAAAATGAATTCATTGACTATTCGAAGATTACATACATAATTTTAATTAATTTATTTGCTTGGCCGAAATTACAGTCAAAGTGGCCGAAATTAGAAGCTTGCCGAAATTTGACACACTTACCCTATTTAATGAGATGTTAAACATATTACAAGTATATTAATGTGTGTCCACTGAAAGTTCCAACAAATTCAATTTGAATATAAATTAGGTAAACGTAGCTAAACGTAGGGAAAATAGTCTAAAGCTGTCTATACATTAGGAGAAAATTTCATCAATATTTTCAATAAATATTTAATATTGATGAAAATTGCCTACACATTAGCAAAATATATGGACATGAATTTGGATTATTGAAGAAAATTTGTCTAATGTGGAGGCAATTTCTTCAATATTCGTTTCAATATGGATGACTTTTCTTCCATATTGTCTTTCAATATTGTTTACCCCTACACATTGAGACAAATATCATCAATATTATTCTTCCATAATATTATTGAAGTGGAATATGGAAGAAATGGTCGATATCAAGTTCATTAGATATTTTCTTCAATATATTAATTTTCGTTTTCACGTAAATTCGAATATTTTGTGTTGCAGAATATTCGAAAAATGTTATTTGTCGATTTTGGTGCAAGTTCAAAAAGAAAAAAGTGTGTTTCAGGGAATGTGTCTTCCTAGTGGAATTTACCCCAGTTTTGGTGAAAGTTTTTGTTCAGATATAAATTGGGGGTAAATTGAGCATCTGGACATGGATTGAGGCTTCTGAGACAAAGCAGATCTCAATCCCAGCATCCAGCTGGAGAACAGATCAAGGTAAAGAATTGAATTGGGATGGAAATGAGACATTCTATTGCATTAGCAGGTCCCGTGAGTTTTTTAGTTGGAACACAACCCGTGGATCTCTTCAATATAAACCTGAACACTGGCTGACAGACAAGGAAAATATCAAGGAATAGATAAGGCGCGAGATCTTATCAAGGAAAGAGACTGGGAGCCACAGTTAAAGTGACACAATATTGGAAAAAAGAAAGAGATTTTTGTTTATTTTTTTGTTAATTTTATTTTTTTAATAAAAAAATTTTAAATAAAAAAGTCTTCACAATTTTATACATACAATAATTTTTTGTTTCTCTGAGATTTTTTTGTACTTCTGGAGCAGAGTCGAATCCATAATCTGTCTGCAAGTCCCTTCTGTGAATCTCAGGAAGAGCTTCTGAGTGTATCCATGAACCATTGGGCAGCAGAAGCACTTACAAGTCAGAACAGTCCCTGCTTGTGAATATCTATAATCCAACAGCCGGATATGAGGGTCCCTCAACTTCTAAATGAAGAGAATGTTTATTGGATGTGGAACTAAAGACATCCAGATGTATTTAAACCACCAACTGTTGGATCCTGCATCCCACTGGCACTTTCTACAGTGTTATCAGGGACAACTTCGCAGTCTTTGCATCATCAGGGTGATCAAGGATAACTTCTCAGCCGAGGCTGGACTCACAGCAGCCACATATCCCTCAGCTGCCTCATCAGGGAAAAACTTCGCGTTTTTTCATCATCAGGGCGATGTGGGCTAACTTCTCAGCCGACACTGGACTCGCAGCATCCACCCGTCCGGCTCCGGCAGCTGCTGTCAGATTGTTACAATCTTCGGTTTTCAGCACTTCAATACCTCCATCAAGGAAACTGAGCACAGCTAGCAAATCCCTCAGTCACCAATTCAAACTGCTGCACCACTTCTCTAGAACGACAAACACATCGCACTGATGCTTTTCACTCTTGTGAATTACAGAATTTTCCTGCTGCTGTACACTTTTCAGAAATTTATTTTGAGCAAAGTTTGAGGTTATGTTTTATGTCTCGAAGTTCTGAAAAACTTTATTGTCGTCCGGATATGTGTCGGATCATTTTGGAAATTGGAATATGGTATTAAATAACTCTACAGTGATGCACAAGAGGTTTACTACCAATAATTAAAAAAAAAACGAGTGAAAACTTCTAGTAAAACTTGGTTGAATCCCACTACAAAAAACATCTCTCGAAAACACTTCTCCTTCGCACTTTTGGACAATTTTCCACTAATATTCACTAAACACTATCTCAATGAACTTCAACAAACACTTTCCACGCTTTTCCAGCAGCCAAATAATAAATTTTCACGAAAAATAATCTCAAGCCGCAAGAAAACTTGAGAGATGACACGAACTGTCAATATTGAAACGTATTAGTTCCTGTGTGGAGGCATTTTCTTCAATAATTCTCTTCAATAATTGAAGCTTTTTATCAATAGTATTATTGAAGGGCCACTCATCCATATTTTTCCTAGTGTATAGACAGCTTAAAACTTCAAAAATTGATGTCCCCCAAGATAAAAGAGTCAGGCCTAAAAGATTTACCATAGATGGTGTTCATGAATCTCCATAAATCTTCAAAAGTTTTGTAAGGGATTCCAGCCAACTAGAAATATGGAAAATATATTCATATTTAAATTTTGGAGCTTTGTTTTTTTTTTTAATTAATAAAATAGTTTCCTTATAGGAGATAATAATTTTGACCAAATTAATTTACAAAATCTATGCATCCTGTAAGAGGTTGTAGAATAAGTTAGAACACTTATTCTTTTTGTAATCGGATTTTCCAAAGAATGTTCGCTTTAGATTGTGTTTTTTTTAATCAAAAATGAGTACTTAGGGTCAAATATGTCACAATTAAAAAAGATGCTGTATAACAAAGTCCACCTTGTGATGGAATTCCTTTACTAAATACGAACCTAAGAGTCTTGTGTGCATTCTTAATTTATTTTTGCAAACATAGATTTTTGATTTGTTTAAAAATCATATGACTGTAAATCAACATTCAATTTTTGGATATTAGATTCTAATATGCACGAGAGCAAGTCAATGTTACCATTTCAAATTAGGTATCGATAAATGTGTCATAAATTAATGAACTGGTATAAACTTAAGTTGAGAGTTAATGAATTTCAGTCGCTGATATTGCAACTGATATCTCGATAATTGTTTCAATTTAAAATCATTTCGAAAACATTAGTCAACCGTCGTCATGCGGTCCATATGTCCATTCCATTTCTAACTCTGCATGAGCATCATACAATGCGTGATGAAAATATCGGATAGGTTTTGACATGACCGTAAATTATAGATTCAATATCTGAGGAAATACATATACCACTGTAATATTTCCATTTGCATTAACAGGGACGTGGCTTTTCTGTGATTGGTGCACATGCTCCACGTTACAATGACAAAAGTGTGGGAATATGTTTAATCGGCGACTGGAGAGGTGAGTACATCATTTGTTCGACTCTATGGGTGAAATATTGTTCTGTTTGAGTATCTCCCTTGGGGATTATTTTGCAGCACAATTGCCCTGAAAATATCATCAATCCTGGGGATTCCTGGGTTATAAGCTTTTCAGCTAGAGTACTTTGCAGTATTATGCCCGTGGATGTACCTGGGTTGTATATCATGGAATTATTCCCTCAAACTCAACAGACTGACCGGAAAATTTATGCGTACCTCAATTGAAATGTACCTTATGTGAAAATGTATGTGGAAGAAAATTGAATTTCCCATAGTCATCCTCTATTTACATCCACAACCATTTTCCGTAGTAAACTCGGCTAAAAAGCCAGTGATAAGTTTATTTTAGTTTATGGAATTTATGATTCTTTCACTGGAAATTTTTAGTGGACTGATAACTTTTCGGGACTATCAAATCGATACTATCGATAAATCTGTATTTGTGAGATTTAGTGGATGACAGCATTTCAGATATTTTTGAATAATGATTCTGACTTCAACCAGAAAAATAACGAACAATATTATTTGAAACTCTTTTTCAAAAATCTTTCAAAAATGCGAATTTCATCAAAGTTGCGTTAAATGAGATTTTCATAACCAATGATACGGCAATTGTTTGCATGAGTTTCTATTTATTGCTGTTCTTGATCTGGCTCAGAAGTCAGCGTTATGCAAAACGATGATTTTAAGATTAAGATTAAGATTTGCCAAGAAAACGATTTCTACCTCAAATTTCGTTCTATTAAGGCCTCTAATTAGGCTTATTATCCACTCCGATCCTTGTACCCTAATTTAATTTCCTTAAGACGGATCATCAGCTCCAGTGATTCAAACTAGATTAAGGAATTCATAATCCGAATTTATTTTTTCTTACCAGGATTCTTGTTTAACTATATTCTTCTTTATTATCTTCTTTCTTTCTAAACTTCTTCTTTATTAATCTCAAATTATTTGTATTAATCCAAATGAAGACTCTTTGTACTGTACCGGGTCTACGTCCCATGATAACGACATGTTTATCATATAGGCTGTTAGTTCCATACATTTATTGAATTTAGACACTCTTCACTCAAGCGATTTTGGATGTCAGGATCGATTAAAAAATATTCATTATAAATCCGAGCTTGATTGGAGATTATTAACACGAAATACCTTCACAGTAGCTGTGATTTTTAAATTATGAATCGGGTCAAATAACTCTAAAACTTTCTCTTATTTTCCATTAATTAAGGAACAGAAAAACTTTAGCTGTTCAAGAAAGGTTTTCTTGTTTGAGAAGATTTTCCATTGTGAAAAGAACAGTGATAGGCCAAATTAAATGAAAATATCTAATTATCTCAGCTCAGGTATTTATGCACAGAAAATTTCATATCATTCTCTATCATTTTACTTGTTTCACAGAAAAACTTCCGCCTGAGAAGATGCTTCAGGCAGTTCAAAAACTTATCCAATCTGGAGTTGAAGAGGGTTATATAGCGAAAAATTACACACTTCTGGGACATCGTCAAGTAAGGGATACGGAGTGTCCGGGACAAAAGCTATTTGATGAGATCAAAACCTGGCCACACTTCTCACCGCATCCTTCTGGACCAAATGACACCTACAGGCCGCCCAGTTGAAGTCTCTGTGACCAATAAACTTTATAAAAATGACACATAAAATTTTATGAAACCATACATAGAGAGAAAGAGAAAAAAACACTGGCTACAATGTTTCGTCGTGCTTGGTGATTTATTTACATTGAGATAAAACGATGAATTTTCATCCTGTCACCATTATGTAACTCATCGTGATATGGAGTGGAGATTTGAGGGGCTAGAATGAAATTAAAAGTATCCGCGACTGGTATAAATCAAACAGAAGTGAAAAATATCTCTTACAAAAAAAAATGCTTTTCATTCTCACCATTTTGTAGTACATGGGATCGGAAAACTAATTGTTTTTAATACGTTAAAAAAAAAGATAGCAGAATGCATGAAATAGAAAATTATTAATACATAAGGTAAAGTGCACTCGAGTCGACCGGTTCCTCGACTCGACCGGTGGTCAATATTTGAATGTTTTAATGGTGAATTTCTATAAAATTGTCACTGATTCGTATTTATTTATGAAATAATTGACCTATTAGTGTTAGATTATACGCCAAATATTAGTGCAAATATAAATAAATTGAATAAATACCTCTACCGGTCGAATTGAGAAACCGGCCGACTAGAAGACACTTTACCTTACGGATACAGTATTACGAAAATTAGTGACTTAAAAAACATCATCATATTTAATACAATGCTTTTATGAATTCACATTTTTATTTCCATAATAAGATGGTAGATATTAAAGATAAATAAGGTTCCTGTTCTTAAGCTTACTCTCTTGTAAATACGAAAAAAATATGATCAGCCTAATGCCCTAGACGCACACTTACGACTTAAGCCGAGAAGAGCCTTCCCGTATTTGTAGTCAAACTAATAAGTAAATTACATATCCATCAGTTTCTAACTATTCCGTCTCTCGGCTTAAGCCAACGAAACGGCTTAGTTTGGTATAAACTGATGAGAATTTAGTAAAATCATTATTTTGATTACAATTACGTTAAGCTATCTCTTCGTAAGTCGTAAATGTGTTTAGAGCATAAGCCGAATTTTTTTCTTAATTCTTAATATACCAAATCCAATTCAAAATGCATACCTGAAATTGCCCATCTCTCCCTTAACATCTACCAATTTATTTTAAAAATTTATAACTAAATTTTGAATCCCTGAATAAACCTTTGGGGTTCAAATTTCAAAAGGTCAGCTTCAAGAATACGAGTGTACACATAAGAAGTTTTCTTCAATACTAGGCAAACTGGGGCAATAGCAAACATGCGTAGTTGTAAGCACTGCGGTTTTTGAAATTAGATATTATACTTTAGGGGACGAGACCTATATGAACTCATAGATACTATAGGGAATAAAGGAACGGTCAACATAAAGCCAAGTAAAGTAAAACCATAAATCAGTATTTGCAACTATCCCATGTTTACTTCTGTCTCACTTTTTGCTATAGGTAAGATTGTTGAGGCGTCCTCAATAATGCCAAATATGAACGTAAATTTCTGTATTATGTTAAGGCCTTAACCCTTTAAGGACGATTGGAACACCGGTGTCCCATAAAGAAAATATATTTTTGCTGACTACCTAAAGTTATTTTTTCTTATATTTGCACGTAATTGCAAAGTAGAAGATTGAAGGAATCAGTGGAAATTTTCGGAGGGAAGCTCCGTCCGGACGCGGCAACACAAACTTTGGAGTCTTCAACCCAAAAGATCAAAAAACTCACTCTTCTCCAGAGCTTTCGACACGCTCCGTCTCTTCCTCAGTGGTCGAATGATGTCAAAGATCACTGGGTTTCGTTATTTTGGGGATCCTACAAACTTGGCGGGAAGGTTCCAGGGTGCTCATACAAATATCTCGTAGACACAGCCATTACTATCATCAGGAGACAACTGAACAACTGACAACTTCAGTTGTCTCCTGATGATTGAAGAGTGTTTGGTGCTGTGTCTCCGAGATATTTGTATGAGCACCCTGGAACCCTCCCGCCAAGTTTGTAGGATCCCCCAATTAACGAAACCCAGTGATCTTTGACATCACTCGACCACTGAGGAAGACACGGAGCGTGTCGAAAGCTCTGGAGAAGAGTGAGTTTTTTGATCTTTTGGGTTGAAGACTCTAAAGTTTGTGTTGCCGCGTCCGGACGGAGCTTCCCTCCGAAAATTTCCACTGAAGCTGAACGGCAATTCCCCCACGATTGAAGGAATCTAGGATTTTTTTGAAGGTCTACAGCTATTTGCTGTATAATAAATTTTTATGCTCAAAAATGACGAATTTTTATATTTTTAACACATTATATTTTTCATTAAAGTGAAAATTATCTGTCATTGGTATCGCCAGAAAAATTATTTAAATTTTTGGGCTATTTTTGTCCCTATCGTTCATAGAGACAAAAAATACACCAAATCAGACTCTGTCGGCTTTGCAAAATTTAGATGTAAAACGCTTCACAAGTTTTGTTTATCGGTTTCATTTTTATTGCTAATTTTCGGTCTGCGAAAACTGTCTCGTCGTTAAAGGGTTAAGGCTTTTAGAAGCTGGTATTTGTTTTTCTTGAGCATTCTTGCTGAAACTCTAATACAATATCCGTATATGATGACCTTCGATTTTCTTCTACCTTAGCGGATATTTCATCCTTATACGAAAATACCTTTGATTTGAACCCTAATATCCCATTCTTAAAAGGTTTTTCAAGATCAAATGGCAAAAAAGGCTGTAGAACACTGAGAAAAAAACGGGGGTGTGATTAACTTTTTTTCTTCATAATTTTAACACTTTTTAGGTGTAAAAATATATCAACATTTTTTAATGTTAATTTTATACCTTTTTAAGGGTAAAATTAACACGAAAGAGGATAACTTTAATCCCCAATACACCTAAAATGCATAATATTTACACTGATTTCGGATCAATAGTGCAGGGTAAAATTAACATTTCCGGAATGCTATTTTGACTTTTTCGGATTTCCCTCAGTGAAGGCGTATTTCTCAAACAAATGGGTCAAATGGGATCATGTTTGGACTCTATAGAAAGATCTTGAATTCTCTGTTAAATAAACCGGTAATAAACCGGTTATAAACCAATAAATAATTTTTATTTGAACTTCAATTTTAATGCAACAGCAGCAGATTGCATAATATGCTGATAAAAATGTGCAATAAAAATTAAATTTGGTCAGTCTATGAATAAATCGAGAATCATAAATTGCAAATGATCAAATTCTGTTTATTTTTTAACTGCAGTAATATGGAAGCTCCACTCACTGGTCAAAATTAAATTACTTGCTGACCAGAAATCTTTTTCAAAGTTTTTTTTTACAAAGTAAGAGCTTTAAAGAAATGTTCATTTGAAATTATTCCATGAAGAGGGTAAATGTTTAAAAAAAACTAACATTAACAAGTTTACCATTTGGATAGTTTTCCTCCTGCTTGTAAATGCATCTGTACTGTAAGTTGTGTTGACTTTTAACAGTCTTTATTGATATTTATGGCTTATTTATATTATTTGTTGCAGAAAAAGTTACAACGGATAGAGAGGTTATTTACTCACTTAGCACGTCACAAGAATAAACATGCAATTCTCTCAGTCGTGTTCAATTGCCAGAATGATGGAAAGTTTGCTTCTGCTTCATGGGAAAATGTGTAGAAGAAACTTTTACTATATACTTGGTCAGAAACTAGAGGGAAAATATTTTTTTTGCCAATGGCACAAAAAAGTGATGAGAATGTGTCTTTTGCGCACTTTGATAAATGGCAATTCATTGGAAAAGCTCGCGATATGCAAAAAAGCTTGGAAGAACTTTGGGTTGAAGTGTAATTTTTGTTTAATGCATATGCCGTCAAGTACACTTTTACTCCAGACAGAGTGAGGAATGTTTATTTTTCTCTTACCTTTCGCCAAAGACGGTTAGTGAATGATGGTAAAAAGGCTATGCCTGCACTCCAGAAGAAAATTGAATTGAAGGGAAAATACAGAAAAAACACGATTTTAATTTTCTCCACAAGACCGTGATTTATAGCAAAATTTTTCTTTACGTCTTTCAATTCAGTTCAACATACTATTAATGATTTCGTATATCGAGAAAATCAATCAGGAATCGTAAATTGAATGCAATTCCATTTAGATGGATGATCTTTCTAGTTATCCGAATATCTTATGTCATTGCTGTTAATTGAAAATAAGATTAATACAGAATAAATGGGTATATATAATATCAGTTTGGGTAGTTATTCTATTAAGAGAGTTATGTTCTGTTTAATATAACTAATATTTGAAGACTAAGTGAATGGAAAACCAAATTAGGAGTAAGAGTGGATGTCAAATTATTCTAAAATTATTACAGAAGCTCTAGGTATTTGTGATAATATTACAGTATCAGAAGAAACTTTCCAAAGTAAGCTTTTCAGAGCTTTTATATCCATGCTTTGGATCTGAAAACGGGTCTTATAATGGTTAGAAACGGGTCTTGTTAAAAAATGGGTAGATTGTTATAAAAGAAATACTTGACGTCCAGAGGATAACAATAAAATTGCCCATTGATCGCCCAATTTTTTGCATGTGATTTTATACGTCTACACTACTTGGACTATGTCGACTATTTCTTCAGTGGACAAGGATCTCTGTGTACTATCAATGAATTCATATAGGTCTTGTCCTCTAAAGGGTAATATCTAATTACAAAAATTGCAGCTACTACTACTCCATATTAGGTGAGATTCTTAACAATCTCACCTACTATAATCCTAACAAAATTTCATGTCCTCCGATCGCGCTCAAACTTGGCCAAAATGTGTTTCGCCACTTCCTGATCACGAATATATGGGGGGCTAAGTTACGTTCCCGGCCGGCCGGCCGGCCGGCCGGCCGTCCGGCCGCTCTTTGGAGCTTAATAGCTCCTAAACTAAAAAAGATATCGACTTGCGGTTTTCGGCAAAGGTTAAATATCGTATGAAAATTGCAACATGGTGCATTGACCCCCCACCCCCCACCCTTCCTTCCGCCATTTTGAAGACCCCCCTTTTTTTGTTTTCTTAATAGCTCCGGCCCTATGGCATCGAGCGGGCTCAAATTTTAGTATGTTATAGCTGGGCCTTAGAGCTTTCCATCAATACCAAACTTAAGGTCCCCCGACCCCCCTGACCTGAGCTATAAGGGTCCAAAAAAATTTTCTTAAAATGGCCATAACTCCGGTTCTAATTGTCAGAATTTAAAAAATGAGGGCTTTTTGGAAAGCTCTCGTGAAATGCCACTTTTCCTTCTAACATCGCAAGTTCATAAAACCACCGCTAGGGGCGCTTTTTTTTAAAAAGAAAATTTTTAAATCTTAAAAGTTAAATAACTCAAAAATTCCTTATGCAATCGGGCTGAAATTTTAGTATGTTGTAGCCGTTGATTATACCTATCAAACAAAAAAAACCTTAAGTCGATCCATAACCCCTGACCCGAGCTATAAGGGGTCAAAGTTCGAACATTGACCGGCCTCTATCTCCGGTTCTAATTAACATAGCGACCTAAATTTTACCTTTTTGGTTTCGTCTCGATGAGCACTTTCAGATGGAAGTTCAAAAAGTCACCACAGGTGGCGCTGTGATAGCGTCAAAATTCATCGAAATTCAAAGTCACTTTTCTCAAAAACGGCATTGTGCAAGTTAATGAAATTTTAGTATGTTGTAGTCCAGTCTAGGACGTTTCCAAAATGGTGCGTATGTGCGCTGTGGTTAAAACAGAACCGGAGATATAAGGGGTCAAAGTTCACAAAATTCAAAAAATCATATCTCCGGTTGTATGTGACCGATTTTGATGAGTGAGGGCTTAAACGAAAGATCTCACCAAATGCTACAACTTTCTAGAATATTTGAACTTCGTGGGACCAACACCAGGGGCGCCACAGTCGAAAAACCAATTTCAATATCACATAACCTCAATTATCTCGACTGTCGCTAAACCGATTTTGATGATTACTTCGACACAATTGTAGAACACATTTGTCTCTACATTTCGTCCATACATCATTTTCCGCTCAGACTACGCTATCACTCCGATTTTGCCGTTTAAGTGTGAAAAAAATGATTTTTCCCATAAAAACGTTTTGAAATCACTCAGATGCCAATTTGACTGCCTCTACTCCACCAAGACACTTAAAATAGGGTTTTAAATGGAAAGTCCCACAAAATACAACAATTCTTTGAAATAGTTGAAGCTCAACAAATGACTACTTGGGGCACTCTGGATGAAAAAACGAGTTAAGAAACAAAAAACCTCGATTATCTTGGCTTCTGAGTAATCGATGAGATCATGTTCTATGGGAAAATTATAGAGAACATTCTGGTCTACATTTCATCCATATATCACTTTTCTATCAGTTCATCCAAATCCTTGATATTTTGGTTTAAATACAAAATTTGTATAATTTCACGAATTTGATTCAAGATAACTGAATGGCGTCTCCCAACTTCAGCTCTAAATCGAATTTGCATGCACTCCGAGTTAGCTCACGTTAAGAATCTCACCTACATAAGCCGGTTAGGATTATCTGTCCCTTTTCTACTGCCTCAATTCCATTATTAAAACATTTCTATTAGGTGAGATTCTTAACAAAATCTCACCTACTATAATCCTAACAAAATTTCATGTCGTCCGATCGACCTCAAATTTGGCCAAAATGTGTTTCAGCACTTCCTGATCACGAATATATATGTGGCTAATTTACGTTCCCGGCCGGCCGGCCGGCCGCTCTTTGGAGCTTAATAGCTCCTAAACTAAAAAAGATATCGACTTGTGGTTTTCGGCAAAGGTTATATATCGGGTGAAAATTGCAACTTGGTGCATAGACCCCCCACCCCCCACCCCTCCTTCCGCCATTTTGAAGACCCCCCTTTTTTTGTTTTCTCAATAGCTCCGCCCCTATGGCATTCAGCGGACTCAAATTTTAGTATGTTATAGCTGGGCCTTAGAGCTTTCCATCAATACCAAACTTAAGGTCCCCCGACCCCCCTGACCCGAGCTATAAGGGTCCAAAAAAAATTTCTTAAAATGGCTATAACTCCGGTTCTAATTGTCAGAATTTAAAAAGTGAGGGCTTTTTGGAAAGCTCTCGTGAAATGCCACTTCCCCTTCTAACATCGCAAGTTCATAAAACCACCGCTAGGGGCGCTTTTTTTAAAAAGAAAATTTTTAAATCTTAAAAGTTAAATAACTCAAAAATTCCATTGTGCATCGGGCTGAAAATTTAGTATGTTGTAGCCGTTGATTATACCTATCAAACAAAAAAAACCTTAAGTCGATCCATAACCCCTGACCCGAGCTATAAGGGGTGAAAGTTCGAACATTGACCGGCCTCTATCTCCGGTTCTAATTAACATAGCGACATAAATTTTACCTTTTTGGTTTCGTCTCGATGAGCACTTTCAGATGGAAGTTCAAAAAGTCACCACAGGTGGCGCTGTGATAGCGTCAAAATTCATCGAAATTCAAAGTCACTTTTCTCAAAAACGGCATTGTGCAAGTTAATGAAATTTTAGTATGTTGTAGTCCAGTCTAGGACGTTTCCAAAATGGTGCGTATGCGCGCTGTGGTTTCAATAGAACCGGAGATATGAGGGGTCAAAGTTCACGAAATTCAAAAAATCATATCTCCGGTTCTATGTGACCGATTTTGATAAATGAAGGCTTAAACGAAAGATCTCACCAAATGCTACAACTTTCTAGAATATTTGAACTTCGTGGGACCAACACCAGGGGCGCCACAGTCGAAAAACCAATTTCAATATCACATAACCTCAATTATCTCGACTGTCGCTAAACCGATTTTGATGATTACTTCGACACAATTGTAGAACACATTTGTCTCTACATTTCGTCCATACATCATTTTCCGCTCAGACTACGCTATCACTCCGATTTTGCCGTTTAAGTGTGAAAAAATTGATTTTTCCCATAATAACGCTTTGAAATCACTCAGATGCCAATTTGACTGCCTCTACTCCACAAAGACACTTACAATATGGTTTTAAATGGAAAGTCCCACAAAATACAACAATTCTTTGAAATAGTTGAAGCTCAACAAATGACTACTTGGGCACTCTGGATGAAAAAACGAGTTAAGAAACAAAAAACCTCGCTTATCTTGGCTTCTGAGTAATCGATGAGATCATGTTCTATGGGAAAATTATAGACAACATTCTGGTCTACATTTCGCC
>NW_026604638.1:0-18000 GCF_024763615.1 Phlebotomus papatasi
ATACGTGTCTAAGGACGAAATGTTCAGATGGACTACCTCCATAACATATCCAAAAATGAAGGAAATCGTCAGAGCCAATTTTTTTTTAAATTAGAAAAACCTCATTTTTTGCCTATTTTTGAGGGATAGGGAGCGCAAGAAGGGGGAGGGGGTAAAACCAAAGAGATTACTTTCTAGATAATGTCATTTGAGGTGGGGTCACCGAAGACCGAAAGTTGATATCTCTTACCGTTTAAATTTTATATGGGTCAAAAGACTAAAAAAGTGCGAAAAACAGTATTTTTAAAATAAATATATTACCGTTACTTTCCCGATCCATAACCGATTGTGACCGATGCAGTCGGGTTCAGAATTAAAAGATCTTTCAAAAATGTCCAAATTTGTCCAAATCCGTTGAAAATTAGGCCCTCTAGGGTAGTTGACCTTTGACCTTGAATAATTCAAGATGGCGATTTTTCCGGTGATAGGTGTCTAAGGACGAAATGTTCAGCTGTACTACCTCCATAACATATCCAAAAATGAAGGAAATCGTCAGGGCCAATTTTTTTTTTAAAATTAGAAAAACCTCATTTTTTGCCTATTTTTGAGGGATAGGGAGCGTATGAAGGGGGAGGGGGTAAAAACAAAAAAATTACGTTCGAAGTAATGTCATTTGAGGTGGGGTCACCGAAGACCGGAAGTTGATATCTCTTACCGTTGATTTTTTAAATGGGTCAAAAGACTGAAAATTGCGAAAAACTGTTTTTTTTAAATAGGACTATTACCGTTACTTTCCCGATCCATCACCGGTTGTGACCGATGCAGTCGGGTTCAGAATTAAAAGATCTTTCAAAAATGTCCAAATTTGTCCAAATCCGTTGAAAATTAGGCCCTCCAGGCTGGTTTACCTTTGACCTTGAATAATTCAAGATGGCGATTTTTCCGGTGATAGGTGTCTAAGGACGAAATGTTCAGCTGGACTACCTCCATAACATATCCAAAAATGAAGGAAATCGTCAGGGCCAATTTTTTTTAAAATTAGTAAAACCTCATTTTTTGCCTATTTTTGAGGGATAGGGAGCGTATGAAGGAGGAGGGGGTGAAAACAAAAAAAAATTACGTTCGAGGTAATGTCATTTGAGGTGGGGTCACGGAAGACCGGAAGTTGATATCTCTTACTGTTTAAATTTTATATGGGTCAAAAGACTGAAAAAGTGCGAAAAACAGTATTTTTAAAAAAGGGCTATTACCGTTACTTTCCCGATCCATCACCGATTGTGACCGATGCAGTCGGGTTCAGAATTAAAAGATCTTTCAAAAATGTCCAAATTTGTCTAAATCCGTTGAAAATTAGGTCCTCCAGGCTGGTTTACCTTTGACCTTGAATAATTCAAGATGGCGATTTTTCCGGTGATAGGTGTCTAAGGACGAAATGTTCAGCTGGACTACCTCCATAACATATCCAAAAATGAAGGAAATCGTCAGGGCCAATTTTTTTTTAAAATTAGAAAAACCTCATTTTTTGCCTATTTTTGAGGGATAGGGAGCGTATGAAGGGGGAGGGGGTAAAAACAAAAAAATTCCGTTCGAAGTAATGTCATTTGAGGTGGGGTCACCGAAGACCGGAAGTTGATATCTCTTACCGTTGATTTTTTAAATGGGTCAAAAGACTGAAAATTGCGAAAAACTGTTTTTTTTAAATAGGACTATTACCGTTACTTTCCCGATCCATAACCGATTGTGACCGATGCAGTCGGGTTCAGAATTAAAAAATCTTTCAAAAATATCCAAATTTGTCCAAATCCGTTGAAAATTAGTCCCTCTAGGGTAGTTGACCTTTGACCTTGAATAATTCAAGATGGCGATTTTTCCGGTGATAGGTGTCTAAGGACGAAATGTTCAGCTGGACTACCTCCATAACATATCCAAAAATGTAGGAAATCGTCAGGGCCAATTTTTTTTTTAAATTAGAAAAACCTCATTTTTTGCCTATTTTTGAGGGATAGGGAGCGTATGAAGGGGGAGGGGGTAAAAACAAAAAAATTACGTTCGAAGTAATGTCATTTGAGGTGGGGTCACCGAAGACCGGAAGTTGATATCTCTTACCGTTGATTTTTTAAATGGGTCAAAAGACTGAAAATTGCGAAAAACTGTTTTTTTTTAAATAGGACTATTACCGTTACTTTCCCGATCCATCACCGGTTGTGACCGATGCAGTCGGGTTCAGAAATAAAAGATCTTTCAAAAATGTCCAAATTTGTCCAAATCCGTTGAAAATTAGGCCCTCCAGGCTGGTTGACCTTTGACCTCGAATAATTCAAGATGGCGATTTTTCCGGTGATAGGTGTCTAAGGACGAAATGTTCAGCTGGACTACCTCCATAACATATCCAAAAATGAAGAAAATCTTCAGGGCCAATTTTTTTTAAAATTAGAAAAACCTCATTTTTTGCCTATTTTTGAGGGATAGGGAGCGTATGAAGGGGGAGGGGGTGAAAACAAAAAAATTACGTTCGAGATAATGTCATTTGAAGAGGGGTCACCGAAGACCGGAAGTTGATATCTCTTACCGTTGATTTTTTAAATGGGTCAAAAGACTGAAAATTGCGAAAAACTGTTTTTTTTTTAAATAGGACTATTACCGTTACTTTCCCGATCTATCACCGGTTCTGACCGATGCAGTCGGGTTCAGAATTAAAAGATCTTTCAAAAATGTCCAAATTTGTCCAAATCCGTTGAAAATTAGGCCCTCCAGGCTGGTTCACCTTTGACCTTGAATAATTCAAGATGGCGATTTTTCCGGTGATAGGTGTCTAAGGACGAAATGTTCAGCTGGACTACCTCCATAACATATCCAAAAATGAAGGAAATCGTCAGGGCCAATTTTTTTTAAAATTAGTAAAACCTCATTTTTTGCCTATTTTTGAGGGATAGGGATCGTATGAAGGAGGAGGGGGTGAAAACAAAAAAAATTACGTTCGAGGTAATGTCATTTGAGGTGGGGTCACCGAAGACCGGAAGTTGATATCTCTTACCGTTGATTTTTTAAATGGGTCAAAAGACTGAAAATTGCGAAAAACTGTTTTTTTTTTTTTTAAATAGGACTATTACCGTTACTTTCCCGATCTATCACCGGTTCTGACCGATGCAGTCGGGTTCAGAATTAAAAGATCTTTCAAAAATGTCCAAATTTGTCTAAATCCGTTGAAAATTAGGCCCTCCAGGCTGGTTTACCTTTGACCTTGAATAATTCAAGATGGCGATTTTTCCGGTGATAGGTGTCTAAGGACGAAATGTTCAGCTGGACTACCTCCATAACATATCCAAAAATGAAGGAAATCGTCAGGGCCAATTTTTTTTAAAATTAGTAAAACCTCATTTTTTGCCTATTTTTGAGGGATAGGGAGCGTATGAAGGAGGAGGGGGTGAAAACAAAAAAAATTACGTTCGAGTTAATGTCATTTGAGGTGGGGTCACCGAAGACCGGAAGTTGATATCTCTTACCGTTGATTTTTTAAATGGGTCAAAAGACTGAAAATTGCGAAAAACTGTTTTTTTTAAATAGGACTATTACCGTTACTTTCCCGATCCATAACCGATTGTGACCGATGCAGTCGGGTTCAGAATTAAAAAATCTTTCAAAAATATCCAAATTTGTCCAAATCCGTTGAAAATTAGTCCCTCTAGGGTAGTTGACCTTTGACCTTGAATAATTCAAGATGGCGATTTTTCCGGTGATAGGTGTCTAAGGACGAAATGTTCAGCTGGACTACCTCCATAACATATCCAAAAATGAAGGAAATCGTCAGGGCCAATTATTTTTAAAATTAGAAAAACAAAATTTTTTGCCTATTTTTGGGGGATAGGGAGCGCATGAAGGGGTGGGGGGTAATTTGGGTAAGTTAGTTCGATAGAAGGTGTTGACATTGTGGGGGGTCACCGAAGACCGGAAGTCAATATCTCTTACCGTTTAGCAGCTAGAATTTTGTAAAGTTGAAAAAAAAGTCGATTGTGAAAACTGCTCTCTCTTGGAGTTCGAGCAGTTAAAAGGGGTGGCAAAGCGTCCGAGGCTTTGCGAGCTGCTCGAACTCCCGAGAAAGAGCACTACGTAAAAAGTCGTTTTGCAAAATTTTCGAATGCATATCATATTGATATTAAATTAAATTTGTCTATAAATCATGTAATAAATTTTTTTTTATTATATTTTAATCCCAAAATATTAATAATTATGGCACAATCATAAATAGAAGGATCACAAACATTGCGATTTTGAAATATAGGAAAGAAATAAAGTTCCAATAGTGAAGAAAATTATTTTCGACTTAAATTTGTCTATAAATCACTACAAAACCATCTTGAAGTTAAAAATTGTTCAAGAACAGGGTTTCAAAAAATCATTAAACTTATAATTAATTAAGTGACCAAATCGGGTGAAAATTAAGCCTCAACCTTGAATAATTCAAGATGGCGAATTTTCCGGTGATAGGTGTCTAAGGATGAAATGTTCAGCTGGACTATCTCCAAAACATATCCAAAAATAAAGGAAATCGTCAGGGCCAATTTTTTTTTGATTAGAAAAACCTCATTTTTTGCCTATTTTTGGTTGATAGGGCACGCATGAAGGGGTGGGGGGTAAAAACAAAGTGATTTCTAAATTAAGAATTCGGTCACTACTGGATTATGGGGAAATTAAAACACGGATTGACCTTTAAGCTTTTCTCTCCTTTTATCTCCTTACGACGTTTCGGAGGTGTATTTCCTCCTTCCTCAGGTCTACAAACCATTTATACAATATGGATAATTAATAAAAACAAAAAATAATTTACAGTTTTTGTACGGATAAGGTTCTCAGACAAATAACTTACATGGAAATTATTGGGGGGAAAATTGTTAGGTGGGAGTCTTCTTACAATGGGCACTTGGATTTTTTCACTGGATAACGACATGCAGGACGGTCCAACACGAACTGATCAGCTGACAATTTTTATAGCTCATCACAGCTGTGGAATAGCTCCTCTGCTCCTCTGCTAGTAGGTTCTTCCCTTTCTTTCACTCTCTGTAGCAATGATGAGTACACCGTACTTATCATCTGAGTGTCTGTTTTCTTATTGATGTTTTTTGATTTTGTTAAGTGTATATGGATGGCTTCCAAAAATTCCAATAATCGATAGACGCAATAACAACAATAAATTGGAATTTTTGGAAGCCATCCATACACTTAACAAAATCAAAAAACATCAATAAGAAAACAGACACTCAGATGATAAGTACGGTGTACTCATCATTGCTACAGAGAGTGAAAGAAAGGGAAGAACCTACTAGCAGAGGAGCAGAGGAGCTATTCCACAGCTGTGATGAGCTATAAAAATTGTCAGCTGATCAGTTCGTGTTGGACCGTCCTGCATGTCGTTATCCAGTGAAAAAATCCAAGTGCCCATTGTAAGAAGACTCCCACCTAACAATTTTCCCCCCAATAATTTCCATGTAAGTTATTTGTCTGAGAACCTTATCCGTACAAAAACTGTAAATTATTTTTTGTTTTTTATTAATTATCCATATTGTATAAATGCTTTGTAGACCTGAGGAAGGAGGAAATACACCTCCGAAACGTCGTAAGGAGATAAAAGGAGAGAAAAGCTTAAAGGTCAATCCGTGTTTTAATTTCCCCAAAGTGATTTCTTTCGAGACAATATCATTTGAGGTGGGGTCACGGAAGACCGGAAGTTGATATCTCTTACTGTTTAAATTTTATATGGGTCAAAAGACTGAAAAAGTGCGAAAAACAGTATTTTTAAAAAAGGGCTATTACCGTTACTTTCCCGATCCATCACCGATTGTGACCGATGCAGTCGGATTCAGAATTAAAAGATCTTTCAAAAATGTCCAAATTTGTCGAAATCCGTTGAAAATTCGGCCCTCTAGGGTAGTTGACTTTTGACCTTGAATAATTCAAGATGGCTATTTTTCCGGTGATAGGTGTCTAAGGACGAAATGTTCAGCTGGACTACCTACATTACATATCCAAAAATAAAGGAAATCGTCAGGGCCATTTTTTTTTTAAATTAGAAAAACCTCACTTTTTGCCTATTTTTGGGGGATAGGGAGCGCATGAAGGGGGACGGGGTAAAAACAAAAAAATTACGTTCGAGATAATGTCATTTGAGGAGGGATCACCGAAGACCGGAAGTTGATATCTCTTACCATTGATTTTTTAAATGGGTGAAAAGACTGAAAAAGTGCGAAAAACAGTATTTTTAAAAAGGGCTATTACCGTTACTTTCCCGATCCATCACCGATTGTGACCGATGCAGTCGGGTTCAGAATTAAAAGATCTTTCAAAAATGTCCAAATTTGTCTAAATCCGTTGAAAATTAGGCCCTCCAGGCTGGTTTACATTTGACCTTGAATAATTCAAGATGGCGATTTTTCCGGTGATAAGTGTCTAAGGACGAAATGTTCAGCTGGACTACCTCCATAACATATCCAAAAATGAAGGAAATCGTCAGGGCCATTTTTTTTTAAAATTAGAAAAACCTCATTTTTGCCTATTTTTGAGGGATAGGGAGCGTATGAAGGGGGAGGGGGCAAAACCAAAGAGATTACTTTCAAGATAATGTCATTTGAGGTGGGGTCACCGAAGACCGGAAGTTGATATCTCTTACCGTTTAAATTTCATATGGGTCAGAAGACTGAAAAAGTGCGAAACACAGTATTTTTAAAATAAGGCTATTCCCGTTGCTTTCCCGATCTATCACCGATTGTGACCGATGCATTCGGGTTCAGAATTAAAAGATCTTTCAAAAATATCAAAATTTGTCCAAATCCGTTGAAAATTAGGCCCTCCAGGTTGGCTGACTTTTGACCTTGAATAATTCTAGATGGCGAATTTTCCCGTGATAGGTATCTAAGGACGAAATGTTCAGCTGGACTACCTCCATAACATATCCAAAAATGAAGGAAATCGTCGGGGCCAATTTTTTACAAGGTCATAAAACATGTTTTTTTTAGGGGTTAAAAGGGGTGGGGGGTAATTTGAGTAAGTTAGTTAGATTGAATGTATTGACTTCTGGGGGGGTCACTGAAAACCGGAAGTCAATATCTCTTACTGTTTAGCAGCTAGGATGGTAAAAAGTTGAAAAAAGTCGATTGTGAAAACTGCTCTCTCTCTTGGAGTTCGAGCAGTTAAAATGAAATAATAGGAACATACAAAATATTGTATGAAACTACTTCTAATACTCATTGATCTTCAGACAAGAAAAATGTGCAACCGCTACTAAAACAATGTAAAGAAATAAGAAATAATAGGTTTCTCGATTTTGACCCTCTTCCATAAAATTTAGTTTTGGAACATTAGTGGGAGTTTATCTTCCTGAAGGACAAATAGATTTACGTCAAAGTACCAGCACCACAGTGGGATCTGGATCGAATCCATAAATCAGGAACTTGATAGTTTAGTCTGGGAGGACTTAGTTGCAGGCAGGCTTTTTTGTCAGTCAGGGATTATTGATACCAATAGGATCAATTACCCTGGATCGATGAGCAAAAAGTTCAAATATCTCAAATGTTCCCAAGGTATATTTCAAAAACTCATCTCTCGTTCTGAGTCATCAGGAAAAATTTGTTCACAGCACATCACATGGATTCGTTTTAAAGTAGCAGTATCACAGTGAGATCCGGATGAAATCCATAAATCAGGACCTGGAATTTTTTGTCGGGTTCCTCCAGGGATAGTTGGAATTTCGGATACAGCATTCCATTTCTATCGGATATCCTTGGAGACTGTTATTGGATCCCTCCGGGGATAATTGTTTTTAGATAGTAGTTTGTTAGAGTTGTTGGTAGTTTGTTGTTAGATTCTTATTTTTTAGGGGTCCATCTGGAAGATGATTGTCCCGTTTGTAAGATTCTTCCGGGGATAATTGGAATTCCGGATCCGGCCATTCTATTTCTCTCTGATATTCCTGGAGATTGTTGTCAGATCCTGACGGGGATAATTAGAATTGCGGATCCAGCTATATTATTTTCGTCGGATTTTCCTGGAGATTGTTGTCGGATCCCGACGGAGATAGTTGGAATTACGGATCCAGACATTCTATATCTGTCGGATTTTCCTGGATTTTGTTTGCAGATCCTTCTGGGGATAATTGGAATGTACTTGATTGGCTTGCCTCATCAATGCTTCCCGTGTTGCTTTCCTGAACTTGCAGTTTTTCGTCGCTCAAGGACATTTGCAGATTGCTTTTTAACCTACGGTGTGATAGTCTTCCACGGTTTTTCGTTTTTATCTGACCGAGTACAGAAAATGCTGCCTCGCATCCGTTATTTTCTCTCAACTTAGCAGTTTCTCAAAGTTATTTGTGAGCAGATCATTGCTAAAATTTTGCAACCTTTGGGAAAAATCATCTATCTTCTTTACGTGTTCAAAAATATTGTGATATTGTGATACATGCCATGCACTGTAGCATAAGCATAAGCGTATGCACTTTGTAAAAACACCGATCAGTCAATAAAAGAACATCGAAGACAACAGATGGCTTTTAATGTGGAACCTGCACACGACATGGCGATCGTGACTGCTGATATTTAATAGTGAAAAGTTGTTAGTGAAAAAAAAAGAAAGTAATGAAAGGACAATTATGAAATATGGCAGAAGGATATCCAGCACCACCACTAGACTTATTCGAATTGATGCTGACTGGCTTAGGAATCCAGTTAGCTGTGACTCTAGCACTTTGCGTGATAGCCACAATAATCTTCAAGTGCATCAAACATTTCTCAAAGAATTAGAGATCTCTGAGAACAACAAAATGGGTGGTAGTTAGTCGAAAGAAGAAGTAATCATAACCCAGGCTACGAGCGGGGATGCTACCAGCTCACATAGTTCAACCCAGGATGAAATCATCTCCCGAAAAGACATCATGGTGATTATGATTTCAGTGACCCTAACGTTCTTGATACAATGCATCTACAGGAGATGCATAACCCGTCTGGAAGGAAAAGCTAAGAAGCAAATCATCATCCAATCACTAAGGAAAAGTGTTGAGGCCGTGGCCGACAGCCCAGTTTGAGTTCATCGCTGGTCACCACGCAAAGTCCAGAAGTCCAGAGTTCGAAAATTGTCAACAAGGAAAATTGCAACAAATCAACTTGAGTTCATCAGAGTTCAGCGCAGCGAGTTAAGAATGCTGAGCAACGATATTACATTCGTCATCGCAGAGGTGTTGACGACCCGTCTACCTGAAACCTGAAACGGTGAATCAACCATGTGAGCGGAGCACCAATTTATTTACTGGAAAATACTGAGCCTACAAACTAATTGTTTATGTTGAGTGAATGAGAAGTATAGGTTAATGAAGTTGTAGCTTAAGAGACGGGAGTTGGTGTATTTCTTGACTATATTTCTCGACTCCGTGTACAAGACTGCCTTATGTCTCAACTTCTGTGTCGCGAGGTAATCTATTATTGCTTATTAGCCAAATAAATAATTAGGTCGCGGATTGTCCATGTGTTTCTCAAATATTCATAATTTCAAGCGATTCAATTTTGAGTCGCTACACTCCTCCCATCCCAGGAAAGTGAGCATAGCGAACTAAAAGGACACAGAAGCAGAGACTACATCGAAATTTCATACATTTTTGTTTTTACAAAATTGATAACTATTAATGTAGTATAAATGTGTTTTTTTTTACAACAGAAAACTCTTATTTTTCAAATAATAAATTGTATATTTATATATTTTTTTCTTTAATACACTGTACATTAAAATTAATTTTCCTTTGTCTTCTAACGGGGTAATTCTGATCTTGTCCTTTTCGGCATTTCCTTGGACTCCCATTATTAACAAGAAGCACAAAATAAAGCCTGAAATTGTCCTAATGTCCTTTAGTACCGGTTAAATGCTCGCGATCGAAATGTATTATTATTCAATAAATTTAGTCAGAAGATTGTTATGAAACACTTTTTCTCTGTTACCAATGCGTATCGTAGTATTTAATGGGGAGTTTATTCGCGTTACGACATACGGTCCTTTTCGTCTTGGTAATGACTTTGAGCATTCATTACTTTTTGGCAAAGATTTATTGATAATTAGTACTTTATCACCAATTTTAAAGGTTTCTGGATTTAGCTTGGTATTATAATAGTCCTTATTCTTTTTCTTGTTATTTATGATATTTTCAAAAGCTATTCTTTGTGTTACTGCCAGTTTTCTTCTTAAATTAGTAATATAATCGTCTGGGGTATATATCGGAATGTTGTCATGAGAGATCAAGGATGTTATATAAAATTTTTCGCCGAAAACTAACTCATGAGGTGTATAGTTATGAGCTTCGTGGACAGCAGAATTATACGCTGCAACGGCTTTTGCTATCCACGTGTCCCAGTCCGTGCTATTATTTTTCGTATATATTCTGAGGTATTCCCCTAAGCCTCGGTGGGACCTTTCTACTCCACCACTCGTTTGAGGGTGCCAGCTACTCGCTTTTATTTTTGATATCTGAAGCAACTTACACACTTTTGTGAATACGTCAGAAATAAAGCATCCGCCCTGATCGCTGCAGATTTGGATCGGGACTCCAAATATGCAAATAAATCTGTCCACAAACGTTTCCGCGACAGTTTCCTTACTCTGGTCTTTTATGGGTATGGCGACCAAGAATTTAGTCAAGTCGTCGTATACAGTTAGTATGTACTTATTACCTTGATTTATCTCAGTCAAAGGTCCAACTATATCAACACTGACCTTATAAAAGGGGTAAGGGCTTGTCGATGTTAAGGCCATTGCTATTTTAGTGTCTCGTCTTATTTTGTTTCTCTGGCAGGCCTCACATTTCTGAACAAATTTGGTGACAATCCTCCTCATGTTTTTTGAAAAAATAACTTTGCTTCACTCTTAAGAAAGTACCTTTACTACCGCGGTGACCCGCAAGAGGGTTCTCATGGAATTGTTTTACAATATTCTGAATCTTGACAGGATCTTCAAGATATTCAATCTTATGAAAGTAAATGTGTTTGGTCAATGGAGCCTTTACTGACCTTAAATTGAAAATGTGACACAAATTTGCATTAGTGATCAGCCTGCAGGTGGAAGTATCAGGAAATAATCACCTTAAATTGAAAATGTGACACAAATTTGCATTAGTGATCAGCCTGCCGGTGGAAGTATCAGGAAATAATCACCTGTAACAACAAATAGACACAATTTATTATCCTAAATGACTTCTATCCTGGCCGGAGGATCAAGCGGTTATCCTTGTGTCTTGAGTTTGCTGGTTTGGGGGAAATCCGGGAGTATGAATTTGCAGCAATCAACAACTTGCAGTATTCTGACTGCGTAGGAGAGTCTTTGCACGGGGAAAATTGTCCTTTCTTGGAGTTACCAACTCACTTCCAACTTTCCTCTTATCACTAACCACTTCACAAATGAATCAGACTAATTGTTGACTATTTATTTTATTAATTTAAATGAAAATTCACAAAAGTTGAGCAGATAAATTTTATTTGGTGCAAAATGTGGTTGACTTTTTATTTGAGAGTGAAAAAATCTTATTTTAAGAGACCCGGGAAACGGGACAAAATGACTTAACGAAACTACTCCGATGCGCACTGGTGGGGATGATACATTTGGCGCGCATCTCATTATGGCGCCAACACACTCCCGGGGGAAAAGCAGGGTAAATTCACTAATTGGCAACAAGTGGTTGATCTTCTTCTGGGACATTAATGGGTAGTTTCATAAGGTTCTGGATGGTCCTGTGGTATATCCCTTTTGATGTTTTGACTGACACCATACGAACCTTGCCATCCTTACCGGGGTGTACGCTGTGTATCACTCCGATGGGCCATGAAGTTTTGTCTGAAGTGTCTTCCAATAATGCCACCACATCTCCAGCCTTCAGGTTGATGGTACCCTCAGTCCACTTTGCCCGTCGATGTAGGGTCAACAGATATTCTTTCTTCCATCGCTTAGCAAGGTCCTGGAAGATCTTCTGAGTAGTTTGCCACCTGTCAAGCCTGTTTCCTTCAAGGTAATTCCAGTCAATGAAATTAGTAGTTGGAGCCGATAACAAAAATTGTGCTGGGGTCAGGACTTTAGGTTCATCTGGAGTGGATGGAAGTACTGTTAAAGGGCGACTATTAAGTACTCCCTCAATTTGGCAAACCACAGTCATCAGTTCTTCAATTGTTAGTATTGTTGGCCCAATAACTCGGACAAAGTGATACTTAAAAGCCTTCACGGCGGCTTCCCAGAGTCCACCCCAATGCGGAGATCTTGGTGGGATGAATTTCCACTGGATACCCTGTCCGGAAGTGGCATCGATAACCTTGGTAACGTTGATAGGATTCTGAAGGTGATTGATTTGGTTGGCGGCGCCCACAAAATTTGTTGCGTTGTCGGAAAACATTTTGGTGGGCGTACCCCGTCTAGCGGTGAATCTCCTCAAACTGGCCAAAAAAGACTCCGTGCTGAGGTCACTGACCACCTCCAAGTGCACCGCCTTAGTGGCCATGCAAACATACACGGCTATGTATGCTTTCATCATCAATGCCTTCCTCAGTCGGTTAACCTTTATGGTGATAGGGCCGGCGAAGTCGACACCCGTGGACTCGAAAGGTCTGGTGAAATTTACTCTTTCTGTAGGTAGTTGTCCCATTTCTTGCTGACAAGGTCGTATTCTTTTCATTGTGCAAATGACACAGCTGTGGTAGACTCTTTGGAGAGAACGTTTTCCGAAAAGTGGCCAATACTTTTCTCTAATGGTAGAGAGCATGAGGGTTGGCCCAGCGTGTCCTAAACTGTGATGAGTGTAATATAAAAGGATTTTGGACAATTGCCCACCAGGCAGGATTATTGGTTTCCTGGTTACTTCTTGAATGTCCGCATTTGCAAGCCGTCCACCTGCTCTCATGACTCCGTCCGCGTCGAGAAAAACTCCTAAAGGGCGCAAGTGCTTGGTGACTGTCTTCTTCTTCGTATTGCCCTTCAAGATATGGATATCTCCTGGGAGTAGCTCATGCTGCTCGAGCTTGGCAAGACGAATTTCCGCCTGTGAGATTTCTTCGGCCTGCAAAGGTCCATCACGTCGTGTACCAGGATGATCGGAGCGACGTCCATATTTTATCGCAAAATTGTGAACAAATCGCAAGACCCAAGCCAGGACTCTTCTGATATAAGAAAAAGAATTAGACTTATGAAACAAGTACTCACGTGGCGTAGTCCAATTGACAGTGAGTGCAAGGATAGCCAGTTGTTTCTCAATCTCTGGTTCCTCATTCGGCCAATCCTCGGAGGGAGCCAGAAGCCATTTTGGACCGTTCCACCACTCTTTCGCACTCAGCAGCTGTTCGGCCGTAGCACCTCTGGATATAATATCCGCAGGGTTTTGGTTTGACCGCACATATTTCCATGTATCTGAGGAAGTGTTTTCGAGAATGACTTTAACGCGATTCCTCACGAATACTTCGCGATTCTTTGGTGCACGTATTTGACAAATTACCGCCTTGGCGTCTGACCAGCAGTGATAGTCCGCACATTGATACGATTCACAAACCGCGTTCACAATTTTAGAGCCCAATTCCGCAGCACTGAGTTCAAGTTTTGGGATGGTAGCGAACTTCACAGGCGCTATACGCGATTTAGCGGTTAGAAGATGTACACTTCGGTTTTGCGAATAGTCCTCAGTGACTATATACACAGCCGCTCCGTATGCAGTTACACTAGCGTCCACGAACACGTGGACTTGCCATTTAGCCACTTGGGTGAACTCTGATACACTCCGCGGTACTTTGATGGTGGCGATGGCCTTAAGCGACTCCAAAAATGAATTCCACTGATTAATCAACTCGTTTGGTAGCTTCTTGTCCCAATCGCACTGCAACTTCCACAATTCTTGTAGGATAAGTTTCGCGTTTACGATAATGGGTCCAAGCAACCCCAATGGATCAAAAATTCGCGCAATCACGGAAAGCACCTCGCGTTTTGTAGGATGCACACTCACTTCACTTGACATTTTGAAACTAAGATGATCTTCGTTGTGATCCCAACATATGCCAAGTGCTTTGGACATTTCACCATCACTAGTGTTGAGAGAACTGCCGCTGACTTCCTTACTAGTGACTTCCTCGGAGAGATCAGGCACATTGGATGTCCACTTACATAGTTTAAGTCCAGCACATTTCATCAACTCTATCAACTGTTCTTTAATGGTCCTCAGTTCCTCAGGTGATTGAGCAGACATCAAGCAGTCATCTACGTAAAAACACTTCTCGGCGACCTCTTTGGCTTTCGGGTATTTATCACCGTCCTCAATGATGACCTGCTTGACCGAGCGAACAGCCAAAAAAGGGGAAGATGCAACTCCGAACACCAGCGTCCTGAAACGCCAATGCTCAATTTCCCCAGTATTGGAATTCCTTCTTAAAAATCGCAGGAAATCTCTATGCGGTGGATATACAAGAAATTGAAGATACATTTTGGTTATATCTCCTGTAGCCGCATATGGATATCGGCGAAATCTCCAGAGATTGACCACCAGAGGTGGTTGAATGACTGGGCCGATGAGCAAGGTGTCGTTGAGGCTTACTTGTGATTTGTTTTTGGAGCTGGCGTTATAGACTATGCGTAATTTAGTGGTTGAAGATTCCTCCTTGAATATTCCTCGGTAGGGCATATAGTACGCCTTACAAGGGATTTCAACATCTGGAACTCGTTCGATGATCCCAAGTTCATCGTACTCGTTGAAAACTTCTTCGAACTTCTCTGACAGCCCAGGTGTTGTATGGATTGCTTTCTGGTGAAGATATAACTGTTTCTTGGCGTTTCCAATATTGGATTCTAATTCTGTGATCTGGTCATTGAATGGCAGGTGCACCATGAACTGGCCATTGCTGAGTCTAGTGGTAGTCTCCTGGTACATCTTTTCCGCAAGCTCGTCGTCCTGCTCTCGTTGTTGTTTAACACCAGTGTATTCTTCAATTTCCCAGAACCGCCTCAACACGGTATCGATACTTTCAAGCGTGGTGAGGTAGCTTCTCAGCGTTCCAGCATGATTTGGTGAAACCTCTCCCACGACCATCCATCCGAAAACACTATGTTTCAGTAGAGGCAGACCAGGACCCATTCTGATGGTTTGGTCCAGAACCAAATCCCAATAGTGGCGGCCTCCGATAAGCATGTCTATCGTTTGAGGGGTGTTCCATTGAGGATCCGCTAACACCAAATCTGTTGGGATTGGAAGCTTGGATGAGAGCTGGACTGATGGATGCAGTCCAGTGATTTTACTCTGCACAAAACAGTCCGTTTGGATAAGGTTGTCGGTATCTCTTGGGCCAAACCTCACCGAGACTTGGTATTTGGAGTGTGCTTCCTGAGCACCGATGCCTTCCAATCTGCAGTTAGACTGTTTTTTTGGGAATTTTAGAAGTTGGCAGATTCTCTCGGTAATTATGTTGGCTTGTGATCCTGAATCAAGGAGGGCTCTACACAAAATTTTTTCTCCTTTGGCATTTTCCACGCAAACCACAGCCGTAGCCAACAGAACGTTAGGGAGTATTGGGGTCTCGCTCTGTGGCTGGGTGCCGGTACTACAGTGCAACTGCGTTCGAGTGGAGGTGCCGGGAATCGGATTATCTACTGGTGATGGTGCTGAATCAATAACTGGCATGGTATCAGTCAATGTGAGATGGGACGATGATGTAGCGTGGCCCAACTTAGGGTGAAAGTGAAAGTGTAGCCATGTGCTATGTTTCTCCCCGCAGTTCCTGCACACCGATGATTGACATTCATCCTCTGAGTGACCCGGATCCAAGCAATTGACACACAGTTTCGCATTTTTCACAAGCTCGTGGCGTTGGGTGTCGTTCATTCCTCGAAACTTGTAGCATTTCACTGTGCGATGATTTGTTTTCCCACACGAAGCACATTGATTGCCTGAGCAGGCGTCGAAAATACTTCCGGGGACCGATGTTGATGTCGACGTTAGGTTGGAAGATATTTTAGGTGGTTTAGCTTTCTCATACGTCTTAGCAGACGAATGCTTTCCGGGGTTGGCAATTTCCATTGTTTTGTATCGCTCATTCAAGAAGTCCATAAATAAAGTCCATGTTGGCACAGACTTATAGGTCTTTCTAGACCAGAGCATTCTGGTCTCTTCGTCCAACTTTTCTAGGGCTAAGTAGATTAACCAAATATCTCTTTGCCCCATACCCATAGCGTCCAATGCCTGAATAGAACTGCTCAGTGTAACTTGGGCACGTCTTATAGATGCCGCCGAGGGATCGTGTATTTTAGGAGCGTTCATAAAGGATTTTATGTGACTAACAGCGATGCCCATCTTATCATCGTAACGGTCTACCAGCATGTCCCAAGCGACTCTGTAATTTAACGCAGCTGTGGGCAGATTTCCTATGATAGATTTAGCTTCTCCTGTTAATGAGGACTTCAGATAGTATAGTTTCTGAACATCAGCAAGAGCGTCATTCTTATCAATAATGGCTAGAAACAGATCTCTAAAACCCATCCAATCTGAATATTCTCCACTGAATTCCGGTATGGAGAGCTCTTTCAGTTTCAATTTCGAAGTCGGATCTTTTGATTTCGGACTCGAAGCTGTGAATGAGTGATTGTCCGACACCAAGAGATTGAGTGTGGCCTCGAATTTCTTCTGTTCTGCTTCCCGGTCCATTTTGTATTTTGCTTCTGCAACTCTTCGCTCCACTTCCTGCTGGACAAGCTGTTCATCCAACTTGTTGCTCAGCATCTCCACCATACCACGAATTGAGTCCGTCTCAGAAACCGGGGACTTCTTGGCCTCATCTCTCAGTGCAATGAGTTTGGTCTCTTGAACATCAAAATCGTCCAGATACAAATCCAAACTTTCCTGCTCCAACCTACGATCTTCCATATCATCAGTGAGTGAAATGATCTTGTCGGTGATGGACTCTAGATTGTTTCGAAGAGCTGGCATTAGGCTCAAATTATGTTCAATTTCCGAGATCGCAGATGACAGCTTCAGTAGTGATTTGTCTTTGTCATACTTCGCGATAATGTTCTTGATTCTGGTGAACTTTGAGCGGTAGCCACTGCGTGACGCTACCAGAGTCTGTTTCTCATCAGTCATTATATTGGAATGTTGTACAGCTTAACGAGCAGCGCGGTACTTTTTCCCACGAAGGACCAAGTGTTTGGTCAATGGAGCCTTTACTGACCTTAAATTGAAAATGTGACACAAATTTGCATTAGTGATCAGCCTGCAGGTGGAAGTATCAGGAAATAATCACCTTAAATTGAAAATGTGACACAAATTTGCATTAGTGATCAGCCTGCAGGTGGAAGTATCAGGAAATAATCACCTGTAACAACAAATAGACACAATTTATTATCCTAAATGACTTCTATCCTGGCCGGAGGATCAAGTGTTTGGTCAATGGAGCCTTTACTGACCTTAAATTGAAAATGTGACACAAATTTGCATTAGTGATCAGCCTGCAGGTGGAAGTATCAGGAAATAATCACCTTAAATTGAAAATGTGACACAAATTTGCATTAGTGATCAGCCTGCAGGTGGAAGTATCAGGAAATAATCACCTGTAACAACAAATAGACACAATTTATTATCCTAAATGACTTCTATCCTGGCCGGAGGATCAAGCGGTTATCCTTGTGTCTTGAGTTTGCTGGTTTGGGGGAAATCCGGGAGTATGAATTTGCAGCAATCAACAACTTGCAGTATTCTGACTGCGTAGGAGAGTCTTTGCACGGGGAAAATTGTCCTTTCTTGGAGTTACCAACTCACTTCCAACTTTCCTCTTATCACTAACCACTTCACAAATGAATCAGACTAATTGTTGACTATTTATTTTATTAATTTAAATGAAAATTCACAAAAGTTGAGCAGATAAATTTTATTTGGTGCAAAATGTGGTTGACTTTTTATTTGAGAGTGAAAAAATCTTATTTTAAGAGACCCGGGAAACGGGACAAAATGACTTAACGAAACTACTCCGATGCGCACTGGTGGGGATG